>NW_024695282.1:0-276 GCF_008729295.1 Plectropomus leopardus | reverse complement strand
GTTGGCGTCAGTTTGACTCCAGAGACTCTGGAAAACCTCCGCTCCTCTGTCTGCACACACACACACACACAAACACACACACACGCACACCTAACTCTCACTCTGTGTGTGTTTGTGCATATGGTGTGTGTTTGTAAGTGTATTGTGTGTGTTTAGAAATGTGTATGTGTTGCTTTAAGTTGATTGTCCTGCAGCCGAATGTTATCAGGGTCAGCTAACAGCCGTTAGCTTCTGTTGGTGTGTTGGTCAGTGGATGAAGCTGTGTGTGTGTGTGTG
>NW_024695281.1:0-549 GCF_008729295.1 Plectropomus leopardus | reverse complement strand
TGTGTGTGTGTGTGTGTGTGTGTGTGTGTGTGTGTGTGTGTATGTGCAGGCGTGTGAGGCAGGCGTGTGAGGCCCATAGTCGTCAGGGTGTAAGTGGGAATGATGAGGGTAAACCCCGTTATCAGCCCTCTCTGTGTCAGCACCTCCATCTGGTGTCGACTCTCTTGCTAGTGTGAGTGTGCGTGCGTGTGTGAGCGTGTGTGTGTGTCACTACAGGGCGATAGTTGTCTGGTGAGCAGGAAGTGCAGTCTGGGTCAGACTGGTGACACATGCAGCACAGCCTATAGTGTCCGTCTCGTTCTCTTGTTGTCTTGCTGTGTGTGTGTGTGTGTGTGTGTGTGTGTGTGTGTGTGTGTGTGTGAGAGCATTAACCTAATCTGTGCAGAAGAAGAGGAATAGAGGTTCGTATTTAAGGAAAATATATGATGTGCTGGGTCACCAATGCTTTTCAGCCTTCTTTTTGTGCTATCACTACACTCCACATCACATTTTCTTCTTATGTTTAACTCTTTAAACACTGGACTGCATCTGTTTACTTGTGCAAGAATG
>NW_024695280.1:0-503 GCF_008729295.1 Plectropomus leopardus | reverse complement strand
GAGACACAGAGTAATATTGGCTATATTATTTTACAAACATTTATGCCAATAAAGCGAATTGAACTGAATTGAGAGAGTACACACAGTATCAGTGTTTCTGTGAGCAGGTTGGGAGCAGCTGTCTGCTGCTGTTTGCTGTCTGCTGCTCCTCTCTGATGCACTTTCATTAATGATTCGATAACTGTTGAGGTGTTAAGAGGAGCGCCGCCATCAAGTACGACTGCGAGAGGAAGCAGAGCGACGACGCAGCGCTCTCCCTCCACCTGCTCCTCCATATGCTGCTCCTGTTACTGTGTTTCCCCTCTCTGTCTCTGTCCTGTCCTCCATCTGTCTCACTGTTTCACCTCCTGCTCCCTCGCTCTGTCTCTCTCACACACACACACACACACACACACACACCAATGGGAGGCCTGAAAATGTGTAGGAAATGTGTAAAAAGCTTTGCAGCCTCTTTTTGTTTGGAGCTAACAGGACGTGTAGAGAGGTGTGTGTTATTTTGTGTC
>NW_024695279.1:0-372 GCF_008729295.1 Plectropomus leopardus | reverse complement strand
CTGAAATTACAAGACAATAGTAAGGCAAAAACGTCAAAAAATGACATATCTCAAACACCGCTAAAAATAGATGAAAACTGCATTAAATAGCGTGCCAAGGCAGGCCATAGCAAAGAAAGTTGCAGAAAGAGCCAAAAACAGCATAATTTGGCAGTTGCAAAACTGACCCAAAAAGCAAGGCTATAGTAAGGCAAAATGTCAAAAAAATGACATGTCTCAAATACAGCCAAAAATAGTTGAAAATAGCATTAAATAGCGTGCCAAGATACGCCATAGCAAAGAAAGTTACAAAAAGAGCCAAAAACAGCATAATTTGGCATGTTGCAAAACTGACCCAAAAAAGCAAGGCTATAGTAAGGCAAAAACGTCAAA
>NW_024695278.1:0-429 GCF_008729295.1 Plectropomus leopardus | reverse complement strand
AGGGCGGATCCTTCCTGGTGGCTGATGATTGGTGTAGCTCATCCGTGTGGGGCTCCACCAATCCAGGAGAGACGACGGCTATAAAAGTCCAGTGTGCTCTTCCAATGGCGGCTGACACCTTCAGTACCTCCTTGTTGTGAAGGTGTTACTTGTGAATTGTGTAAGAGAAGTAGATTCCTGTGTGTGTCCCAGATTTTGTACTGCACTCACCATAGCTTTTGTCATTGTTAAGTTTCACTACTTTCAGGGATGCTAGTCATTTGTCTGTTCTTTTTTTCAGTGAGTCAATAGAATAGTTAGTTTGGTTTTGTTTTACAAATATGTGAGTTATTTGTCATTGTAATCTTTAGCTTTAGATAGTCAGCATCAGTATTGCTTGAAAGGACTCCTCTTTTTGTTATATTTATTTCATTGTTTTAACAGCACCTG
>NW_024695277.1:0-809 GCF_008729295.1 Plectropomus leopardus | reverse complement strand
ACCTGATGGCCCTGTGACCTGATGGTCACCTGATGGCCAGATTCTATCTCCGGTTTGTTATTTTATATTTCAGTGTAAACAGGAAGCGTTTTTTTTATTTCCCTGCCGTGGTTACTGACTCAGACAGGATGTTGGACCTCATCTGTATTTATTGATTTGTTGGTTGTTTTATCAGCTCATGATGTCATTAATATTGATTGGTTATTGGTAATTTGTTTGTTTTAGGTTCATGGTCACTGCATGTGCAACCACAACACCAAAGGCCTGAACTGTGAACAGTGTCAGGATTTCTACCATGAGTTGCCCTGGAGACCGGCCGAAGGACGCAACACCAACGCCTGCAAGAGTGAGTCTGGACCAGTCTGTACTGGTCTGCACCGGTCTGGACTGGTCTGTTTTGGAAGATGACCAATACATAACCAGTCTCTGCATGTTTCTGGTGGACTGGGCCTATTTGAAAGACTGAATCGATACCTGAGGGGTCCAGTCCAGTCCATGTTCAGTTTCTGTTTTGATAGATTTGAATCAGTCATCGTGACCTCCATGTGAAACCATGTCCTGTCCTCTTCTTCTTCTGTGGTGTGTGTAGGGTGTAACTGTAACCAGCACTCAGACTCGTGTCACTTCGACACGGCTGTGTTTTTGGCATCGGGAAATGTCAGCGGAGGAGTCTGTGACGACTGTCAGCACCACACGACCGGACGCCACTGTGAGCAGTGTGAACCATTTTACTACCAGCACCCCGAGAGGGACGCCAGAGACCCCAACATCTGCCAGCGTGAGTCCTCTACCAGTTCATACTGGTTTAT
>NW_024695276.1:0-274 GCF_008729295.1 Plectropomus leopardus | reverse complement strand
AAACCTCATAATTTAGCATGTCAAAAAAAATGACCCAAAAGAAAATAGTATAGTATGTCGAAAAATGTCAAATTTTGACCCCTCCTAAAAACGGCTGAAAAGGACGTGGAATAGCTTGTCCAGATGCGTTATAATATTCAAAGTGGAAATAAAGTTCAAAAAAGAGCAGAAACCTCATAATTTAGCATGTCAAAAAAATGGCCAACAAGGCAATAGTATAGCATGTTGGAAAATGTCAAATTTTGACCCCTCCTAAAAACCGCCGAAAACAACA
>NW_024695275.1:0-698 GCF_008729295.1 Plectropomus leopardus | reverse complement strand
TGTCCATTATATTTGTTATTCTCTTAATAATATGTTTAAAGTTATGTTACAGAAAATGTTGTTTTAGCTCTTTCCTGGTCATTTTCCTTTTTTTTTTTCTTATTTTCAGGTAATTTTCTTGCAACATTTTAATCACTAATTTTTAGTAAGAAAGTGCTCCAAAGTGAGGTAAAAAAAAAAAAAAAAAAAACTTTCTTTCATCCTCTGCATGAATTGTTGTTGTTTTGTTTTTTTATTTCTATTGTCTGTTACCTGCCAAGAAACTACAGATGTAAACTAGCAGTCCTGCTAACTCTGGCATATTTACATTTTATTTTTACCTTTTAAATACCATTAGAGCCATTGTATGTTATTTAGGAGCAATCCCAGATGGAGCTATGGATAAGAGAAAGATTTGTTTGCTGCATATCCTATCAAAGAAAATGATGACAATTTTTGGCTCAAGCCTCTGTCCCCTACCCTCCCCTCAATGGCAAGACAGGTTAATAAAAGTGGACTCAAGAGAAAAAATAATAGCAAAACTCCATGTAGAGATGGATTCTCTGGGCTCCTCCAGTTACCTATTGCAGATTCCCAAAGTAATAAGGTGCTGAACTAATTTCATAACGAATTCAAAACTAATAATTGTCATGATTCCTGCATTCTCCTCCTCCCCTTCACTGCCAGTACTTTTCCATTCACCTCACTCTGACCTGCTC
>NW_024695274.1:0-530 GCF_008729295.1 Plectropomus leopardus | reverse complement strand
ATAAATATTTTTTTTCCTATGCTTTTGTCTTTTTTCCCATATATTTTCTAAAATGTTCTAAAACTACTAATTTCATGTAATTTGTGGAACATTTCTTACCAAGTAACTCATTGCCTTTTTTCTCCATGTTTTTGAAAGAAAATGCACCATTTTTTTTAGGGTTCAGAGGGTTAAATAACTAAAAAAACACTGAAAACAGCACAAGAAAACTGTCAATCCAGGTTTCAAAGGGTTAATAACAGGAAGAACATTCAGGTTTTCAGATTTGGTCATGCAGGGTCTTACTGACACATGAGAACTATGAGAGTGTCAGTGAAATTTTGACTTGTTATTATCATGTTGCAAAGAAAATCATGCTTTTTTGCCATTTTGCTAATTACCCTCCAAGAGAAAAACACGGATCTCTGCAGATATATCACAGGCTCATTAGTTATCTGAAGCAGGTAGTGTGTAAGAATTAGACGAGAGTTTTTATGTTTTTAGTTTATGCCAAGGCCACGCGCACACACACACACACACACACACACACA
>NW_024695273.1:0-381 GCF_008729295.1 Plectropomus leopardus | reverse complement strand
GTGTGTGTGTGTGTAGTTTTGTTTTTCTAATTTTTTCATTATTATTTCATTATTCCACTTCATGTTATCATCATAGACATAAATTATTTTTATTTCTTAACCCCAAAATTGTTCCAGCAATTTAAAATGACTTTACTTCTTTAACATATTTTGTTGTGGTATTCTTTTGATCACATACATACACTAACAGCAATAATCAAGAAACACACTCTGTCCATCAGCAGCTTGCAGCCTTCACCAAACACACAGTCAGCGCTGACTAGTGTAGGACTCACGTCTAACGGCAGCTTCAGCACCGTTTTGACAAGAAACTGCTGATGAAACACTGAAACATGTTTGTAGTATAAAGCATGGAGACATTTCACACGACGTCTTCTGGAG
>NW_024695272.1:0-1414 GCF_008729295.1 Plectropomus leopardus | reverse complement strand
TTAATAAACCAGAAAATCTTCATACTTGTGAAGCTAGAATGATAGAATTTTGGGCGTGGTTGTTTTTTTTTTTTTAAATGATATCACATATAATATATCCATCATTCAACAAATCACTGTGGTCATATCACAGAATACAAATGTTTTCATGACCAGTCCTGTGTAATGTATTAATATTATAACAATGTTATATGAGACTGGATATCATCTTAGATTTTGGAAACTGTAATATTGTAAATGATATTTCCTGATTTTCAAGGCAACATCACAATAAAGTGCTGTAATTTTCTACCAGACTGTTCTAGCTGTTTTCTTCTTTACTTTTACCCACTTAGTGGTTATATCGACATTAATGTTAAACAATTAATTAAACAATCTGTCTGTGTAAATGTTTTGTGAAAACACCAGTAGTCAAAACCACAATATCACTGGAATATCAATATCAAGATATTAGGTAAAAAAAATATTGTGATTTTGACCCCCCCCATATTGCCAAGCCCCTAATGTCATGGCATTGAACCTTTATGTTGGTCAAGTCAGTTTGCCCATGCCTCACATTTGAGTCCCCTCTTCTCTGTGACGTGTATTTGTTCAGACCAGACTCACAGTTAAAAGGTAGCAGGAGAAAATGAACTTGAATTGCAGTTTGGGATACCCCCCCCCAAAAAAAAGCAAACCACTGTATTTCAGCTGTATTCTTTACAGGAAAAAATCCACTTCTGATTATTTTTCATCAAAATTATATTATTATTATTATAATTGTTTTATCAGCTGGCACCAACTTGTTTAATGATTATGATTCTGCAGTCACTCTGATGCCTTTTTGTGGAAAGAAAATTAATGTCCTCTTGAATTACGTATCTGTGAACACAGTTAAAATATTCTCAAACAACCAAAAGCAACAGACAAGTGTTTTATAGAAAAGAAAAATTGAAAATGTCCTTGTTCCCGAAGCAAAATAATCAATGAGGGAATAGTGAAAGTGAAAGTATTTGTTAAGAAGAACGAACACTGGAATAGAAAGACCTGACATTTTTACAATACCCAGTAGCCTGTTTCATACACAGAGACTAAAAAGGCAGTCGGCACTTTTCTACAAAGTGCAGGATCTTAATTAGATGCTTCACTGTCTGTAGGCTCTCGTTAGTGAGTGTGAGTGTGAGTGTGTGTGTGTGTGTGCGCGGTGTGTGTTCATGCCTGTGTTTATTTAGCAGGTTTGTGTGGGTGTGTGCATAGCTACTGTATGTGTGCTCACGTGTGCATTTTCTTTTTGTGTGCCTGCTGTATGTGTTCTAAGTACGTTGGTTTAGTGTGTGCAAGAACACACACACAAACCTAAATGCCTCCATGCTCCAAGTGGTATGTTGGTGTGTGTGTGTGTGTGTGTGTGTGTGTGTGTGTGTGTGTGTGTGTG
>NW_024695271.1:0-463 GCF_008729295.1 Plectropomus leopardus | reverse complement strand
TTGAAATAATATTCCCCCTTCCCCAGGCTCTAATTATGTTTTTGTGTTTTAAAACTTAAAGTGTCCCAAATATACCATCACATAATAATAATAATAATAATAGTGCGCTAATTTAAAATATTCAGCAGCACACACTGACGTGGCTGCGGAGGATAAAGGCGGTGTGTCCGTGTCGTCGAGCCGGAGGTATCCCAACATACAGAGGAACTTTCCACTTCATTTTAGCTGAAAAGACACAACGTGAAACATTTCAGCAACTTAAATGTATCCTTTTCGTTTCCTCGATAAAATGTATTTATTTTTCCGTTTTTCTGCAGAGTCTCACTCACAGATGCTGAGTTTATGGATTTCATTAGAAGACGTCACCGTGTCGTCCTCATTTGTGCTTTTGCCGCCAAACAGGTAGATATCCTTTAACACGGAGAAACAAAACATTTAGTTTCTTTAATGAAATAAGAATATA
>NW_024695270.1:0-591 GCF_008729295.1 Plectropomus leopardus | reverse complement strand
CACACACACACACAGACCCAGATTTATCTCAAAGATACTTTAAACACAAACTTACAGTCACATTAACACACAAAAGAACATAATAATATATAATATAATATCTTTTTTTTAAAAAATAATTTTCTGGATTTAATGTCACGAGGTTCAATCAAATTAAAAATGGACAAACTTTTTCATGAATGACGACATACGTATGTTGATTGTTATCAACGTGTTTTACTTGAGAAAGTTTTTAATTTTTTCAGTATTTGAAGTTCCATTTAAGCAAAATTGTCCCCACCTCAAAGTAACTGATGTGAGTTCATGTTTTTTTTCTTCAGTTTGAGTTACTGTAAAATTATTCTTAAATTTAATTCCAAGTGGAACTATGAAAAAGTCAAGTTAATTTTGAATTTCTTTAAGCTGTAGCAACCCTGGTTTCAGAAAATGAAGCAAAGAAGCGGCATTTTTTTTATTTTTGCTTAGAATTTATTTCTAAGCACGTTGGCACTAAGAAAAACCAATGTGTGTACGCAGGCCCTAACCTGTCCGGGCAAAGTGCTCAGAACCTCACACACACACACACACACACACACACACACACACACACAC
>NW_024695269.1:0-232 GCF_008729295.1 Plectropomus leopardus | reverse complement strand
CACACACTTTGGTCCCCTCTTGGCAAAATCTGAAAAATTTCACCAGAAGCCATAACACATGATTTTATGATGAATTAGAGCATGTCCAAGTGGGGACTTAAAAAATGTCCCCTGTTAGTTTTGCCGTTCCCTGTTGGTGACTGTGTAACGATGGGTATGTTCCCTGTTATATATATGCGCGAGTGCACACACACACACACACACACACACACACACACACACACAGCTCCTC
>NW_024695268.1:0-780 GCF_008729295.1 Plectropomus leopardus | reverse complement strand
CGTAGATTTTTCACTCATTTTTTTAAGTGCTTATTAATGTTTTAATTATTATTATTAGTAGTAGTATTATTATATAGCATTATATTTCTTTTCTTTTTTTTTTTTTTTCCCAGATCATTATCTTGTAACTTTTGACCATTTTCTCACAGATTTTTTCAATCATTTCTTACAAGCTGCTCGTTGCCTTCTCCTGATGTTTTTGAAAGAAATCACATTTTACGCACACTGTTAATACCTAAAACCCTGAACGCAAGTCAAAAAACGGTCATTTCGTGTCATTCTCCCGTTTCACCACAGTGACCCAGATTCTCCACCTATGACAGCACGATTTCAGAGTCTGTGGTGCGTAGCCGACTTCCAGACGCCCACCCGCCGCCCCCCATATCCCACAGTCTCCTGCCTCTGGAGCTTTTCACTGGGAAGGCAAGCGGCGTGTGACAAACTGGTGCGATTATGCGCCTGTCTGCTCCGTGCGTAATGCGTTTAGAGGGTCGGTCCCATTATGTAATTTGCGGGTAATGACTTGTCCAGAGCGGAGCGGAGGAACAGGAGAGCTGGGAAAGCGCTCAGCAGCAGCAGGCCTGTGGGTGGTAGAAACACAAACACATCATAATAAGTGGGAACAAAGGCAGCTCTGTCTGCAGAGTCGTCACACACACACACACCCGAAACAGTGACCCCTACACATGCTTGCTCACAGTTTTGTTCACGCTGATCCAGGTGAGGGGATGCAAGCTCTTACTTCCTTTACCTGCTCCTTGCATCATGCAGTTTTTTTGC
>NW_024695267.1:0-854 GCF_008729295.1 Plectropomus leopardus | reverse complement strand
GGGGGGTTTCAGGTGGAAATCCGCAGGGAAGGCTTCGCAGCGTGGTTGACCCAAAAATATAATGCACTGAGATGCCCTTTGTGAATTAACAATCACGCTGTGACTGTGACTGGATATAGAAACAAGTGTCAGTGATGCACGGAAAATATTATTATTGTCTTGTGTTCAGTGAATAAGAGAGTGAAGCAAAGACGTCTTATACGTGTGTGTGTGTGTGTGTGTGTGTGTGTGTGCTCATATCTATAAAGGGCATGATCATATTATCACTTTGCTTTTGGACAACCAACATATGCCTCTGTCAGCATGTTGCTCTTGTAAAAGAAATGTTCTTATTAAAGTAAACTGCAGTTGAGTCTCAAACTGAAGTGAGAGCATTAAGACCGTCAGCAGTTAGGGTTAGAGTGGTTAGGGTTAGAGTCGTTAGGGTTAGAGTGGTTAGGTAAAGGAGCACCAGGCTGCGTGAGATCAGCAGCTGTTTGACAGCACAGAGGAGCAGCAACAGGTGATCAGAGTTCTCCACCTGCTGGACAAAACATAGAGCTACATCTTGTCTTGACCTACTTTCTTTGAACTACAACTACCATCAACCCTGTGTGAGTACAAATACAAAGTAATGAAGTAGCCTACGTATACTTCAATACAAAGTAATGAAGTATACGTAGGCTATTTACCCCAAGTACTGGATTTGTTGACAGTTTAAAGGTACTTTAATTTGAGTATTCATTTTATGCTTATTCTAGTCCATCACGTCTCAGATGAAAATACTGAAAGTTTTATTCCACTAAATGTAGGGAATATAAGCTACTGGTAATTAAAAACAAAAAAACATACTTTCAGCAAAGTTATATATGGAT
>NW_024695266.1:0-563 GCF_008729295.1 Plectropomus leopardus | reverse complement strand
CACACACACACACACACACACACACATACATACACATCAGTTGCCTGTTGTCAGCCTGGATACGGTTACCATGGAGACCACAGACTAGATGATGTCGAGGAGAGTCTTGACGGGCGTCTGTGTGTGCGTGTGTGTGTGTGTGTGTGTGTGTGTGTGTGTGAGTGAACTGTCGGGTGGCGAGGGCCTCTGTGACAGAGACGGCTGTATGTGACGACTTTTTTGTGTGTGTGTGTGAATGCAAGTTAAAATTTTGTGCAGTTTTTATTTGCACGATTGGTCGATGCGAATTAACATCTCAGTGACAAAGTGACGGCTGACTCATAAATGATCTAACGGTGGTTAGACGTGTATCGCCGGGCTCATGTTATATATGTCTGCTGTATGAAATGTCTTTATCATCAGTCACTGCGCTGCGTTTTTATTAACGATGGTCACATTTCTGGCCTCGTCCAGGCGCCGCCTCGCTCCCTCCTCCTCTCGACAGAACGCTGCAGCCTCAGTATACAGGGTTTGTGCGTCATAAAAAACCTGGAAAAGTAACGGAATTTCCAAATATATATAAT
>NW_024695265.1:0-613 GCF_008729295.1 Plectropomus leopardus | reverse complement strand
CCAAAAGTCTAGAAATGTCTTAAAATCTGAGGAACGAAAATCCTACAAACCTGCTAAAATCTGAGAAATGTCCTAAAACACTAGAAATGTACTATAATCCATCCTAAAAATGTCCAAAATTCCATGAAATATCCTAAAATCTGAAAACTTCCTAAAATACTAGGAATCTAACACGTCATGACAGTCATGTAATTTCAGGTTTTTGGGCAGATTTAATAATCAACCTTAACTTCATATTAAATCCATCGTTACTCCACCTTCACCACGGATGTCAAACCGAGAGACGGCGTCTCATCATCATATAG
Organism: Plectropomus leopardus; assembly: GCF_008729295.1. NCBI lineage: Eukaryota > Metazoa > Chordata > Actinopteri > Perciformes > Serranidae > Plectropomus > Plectropomus leopardus. The sequence continues at coordinate 308 of NW_024695265.1, read as the reverse complement.
ATGACCTCTTGTTTTCTAACAGCAGCTTATAGATTCACACACACACACACACACACACACACACACACACACAGAAGCCTTTTACATGTAAAAGACAGCGTTCAGTGTCCAGCGTCTCCATCAGTGTGAACGTCTTTTCTCTGTCGGAGCGTCTCCTGCATGCTGATCGCGCCGTCACACCCGCCGCCGTCAATCACAAACATCCGTGTGGTTTCGGAAACAAGGTCACGTCTCCAAATTGTGATGAACTTTGTGTTCAGACCACCATGCATCAGTTTCCCAGAGAAAAAAATCATTACCTGAACCAC
>NW_024695263.1:0-214 GCF_008729295.1 Plectropomus leopardus | reverse complement strand
GTGTGTGTGTGTGTGTGTGTGTGTGTGTGTGTGTGCGACAGTTTTTAACACTAACAGTTTCTTGTTGTACCCTCAGCACGGCCGGACCCGCCCAAAGATCTGGCTCTGTCTGATGTTGACGACCACAGTCCCACCCTCAGCTGGATCCCAGGACACTCACACAACAGCCCTGTCATAGGTACTGAACACACACACACACACACACACACACACA
>NW_024695262.1:0-515 GCF_008729295.1 Plectropomus leopardus | reverse complement strand
CTATGTTTTTGATTGAAAAAAAAAATATTTTCGTTATATTTAATGATAAGTATTTTTTTTTTACTATTACGGTCTAGGATATTTCAGTGATTAGCAGCAATATTGATTTTTAAACTTTTTTCCCTTAAAAGTCAAATACTCACACTCATACCGCTCTGCACACAAAATGCGCTTACTACAAAAGACTACAAAAAAAATATTATACATTAATAATATTATCTACTTTTATTGACTTTGTTTTTTATCCAACATCAGTCCTAATCATAACTATCATATACATATTAATTTTAAGAATTTTAACCCTTTAAGCATGTGTTTGTCATGATGCCACTATGTTTTTTGTTTAACAATAATTATTATTATTTTCAATATACTAAATGCAAAGCAGATTTTTTTTTTTGCTGCTGACAGTCTGGGATATGTCAGTGTGTGAGTGTAGCTGCTGACAGTCTGGGATATGTCAGTGATCAGCAGCTACATTGACTGTGACAGGTCACCTAGTGGAAACAGCATGT
>NW_024695261.1:0-1551 GCF_008729295.1 Plectropomus leopardus | reverse complement strand
ATTGTCTCAGGTTTCAGAGGTTTAAATGCTTGTAGAAGGCGCCTGAACGCAGCATAAGAAAACTGATTTTAGTCCTGGTCTTAAATGGTTAAAATCGACACTAAAACTCATTTAAAAGGCCATGTTTAATATTTTCATGAGGGTTTTTTTCTCGGGGTACAATTTTAGGGAGGAAATTCAGGTTCAGGGTCAAACCTGCACAGAGAACCAAACCGCAGATCGCTGATGAAAGGTGGCGGTGGGGGAGTTGTAAATCTGAAATTATGTCCGCTGAGAAACTCCAACTTTCTTCGTGTCTCACCAAAGTGAGCGGAGGCCTACACACGCAGCACAGTGACCAGTCCACCGTGAACAGCGTAGAGGTCCAGAGAGGTGACGATGAGCGCTGGTACAGTTCACCAGAGCGCGTCATTACTGTCCCGTCACCCCCTGAGGACGGAGCTGGAGGAGGGACAGGGCGCTGTCAGGAGGGAGAGAAGGAGGCGCTACTGTTTGAGTTCCAGAGCCCAGACATGTTGAGGCCATCCTGTCCGTCCTTTACTCTTCTTATCGCCCGCTGTCGATGAGGATGACGATGAGGATGATGATGATGTTGTCTTAGGGATCTCCACCTGCAGACACAAGACATTCAGTGTTATTTCTGTTACATACTGATCCATGGAAAATAGCTACAGATAGGCGATTGAAAGCAGCATTTGCCAGATCGTTTTGTCTCAGTCACAGCTGACTTGCGTTCTCCAAATAGGATATGACCCCTGAGTTTTTTAATAGCAAAACGCAGAATAGATATTCAACCCACTTTCACCCATTGCCTACAAATTAAACGGCTCCACACTTTGAAATAAACGTGCAATGCGCAGGCAAAAGTCCAGTTTTGCGTGTATATGATACGCCTTTCCTTTCCATTCATTTCTGTGGAGAGCGGATGCGTCCAAATACAACTCATCACCTTAGCTGAGATGTTAGACATTTGTTGGTGACAGGGCTTCTTTGGGCTTTCATGCCACACTTTGTAGCAAGAGTCTATAATGTTTTTTTTCTGTGTTTTTGTATTAACATATTGAATTTAGGATCATCCCACATTGGTTAATGTCCCAAAACACGTTTACATACACGAATTTTTATTTTTCTTTTAAACTCGTAAGACTATTTACGATGCTGAATAATCAGAATCACTTTTTGGTCAGGAGTTGAAGTATGACTATGTACAAGTAATTTGAATCGCTTTTTTCCCCATTGTTGCCAACATATAAGCTAGATAGACATAGCAGGAACAAGGACAACGAATTTGGACAAATAGAGGCAAAACAATATAGGCCTATGCGAAAGTATATTAAAAAAATGGGCGTTTATAACAAGAATTACACAGAAGAATTACCTGCAAATGTTTACAAGCCCCACTGTTTCAAATGGCCACCTGCCTTACTCAGGTGACTTGGCTGATTTTAAATATTTTATAATTAATCGATTGTAGTTTGTTTCACGACAGTGAAACGATAAATTTTGATTGTGTGTGTGTGTGTGTGTGTGTGTGTGTGTGTGTGTGTGTGT
>NW_024695260.1:0-697 GCF_008729295.1 Plectropomus leopardus | reverse complement strand
TTTCACTTTTCCCTGTCGTTTTCGGAGACTACAGAAGAAATTCTAACAGTGCATGTTTTGAATATAACTTTGTTAATTTAAAATGATTTGGCTGTGCGTTATCTGCCTTGTTTTCATCACTTTTTCACTGAAACTTTTACTGAGCCACATCAATCGAATGCACAGCCGCAGTCCGGATTTCAGGTTGCTGTGTGGTATTGACGGGTGTACTGAGGAATATCGAGTGTATAACTCATTCTATCATCACGTAAAGAGAAGACACTCCAAACATCTTCTTCAAAGCGCCAATCCAGGAGATGGCAACCACGCAACGGAATATCCACAAGAGGGAAGCCAAGAGCTGCCAACAGAACTGCTGCAGGAGCAGGTGAGTAACTATTAACCCCATTTTTTTTCTTCCATGACATCCTGTTAGTTTTAGCAAAGATATTCTTTGGCTTAAGGACCCTCTGACTGACTTTTGACTTTTTCTTTCTTTTCTTGACTTTCTTGTTCCAGTGGGTGAAACTAATGTTGACAAAGGGATGATTTACAATCGGAAGTTTGTCTGTTGTGTTTTATTTTGAAATTTACCGGATGCCCTGTGCGCTTGACTTCCAGTGTTGCGATTATGACTCTCTAGTCCGTGAAGTCAAACGCACAGAGGAGTCCGGCCAAGATGGCGACCGAGGCAGACGCTTGTCATCGTAGCTGAGCA
>NW_024695259.1:0-550 GCF_008729295.1 Plectropomus leopardus | reverse complement strand
TGTCGCAACTTGAAATTCACCGTAGTGTCACGGGAACACCGTTCAACAAAAAACAGACAATATTCATTTTCCATCATCACCAGCATCTTGATTTTTTGACACACGTCTGAGATCAATTAATTAAACCTGCTAGGAGCTGGACCTCTCAGTGTGAAACTTTGTCTTTCCATCAAATTTGTGAGGCATTTTGGATCATGTACAATAGTTTTAAAAACTACTTCCTGTTTGGTGGCGAAACATGTAACTTCTTTGCCTCATAACTTCCACACAGTTACACAAAAATGAAATCTGGTCGCAGACTGGGGTCGCCCACCTCTGAAGGTGGGATTTCCAAATTTGAAGTCAATCCGTTGAAATTTGTAAGACTATTGTTTCAAATTCCATCACCATGAAATCGCAAAAAAAATGACATTTCAAATCAAAATGGCAGACTTCCTGTGTAGTATGGCTCCAAGAGGCTTTTTTGTTTTTTTCATAAAAGTTTTCACCAGAGTTTTCGAGTATGATAATGCCCTCAAAAAAGCAATTTGACAAAATAATGATAATAATA
>NW_024695258.1:0-710 GCF_008729295.1 Plectropomus leopardus | reverse complement strand
CTGGTTGGGCAAACTCCCATGCACCCTCAAGGACCCTGCCAAGGGTCTAGAGCTGGTCCACAGTTCCACGACCGGGGCGAAAACTGCATTGCTCCTCCTGAATCCGGGGTTCGACTATCCGGCGGACCCTCCTCTCTAGTATATAAGTCGTTCTCCATGGCCTCACCGAACTCCTCCCATGCCCGGGTTTTCGCCTCGGCGACTGCCGCAGCTGCATTCCGCTTGGCCTGTCAGTACCTGTCTGCTGCCTCCGGAGTCCCACAGGCCAAGAAAGCCTGATAGGACTTGTGTCCACTAACAGGTTCGGGTGTTGCTGCCCAGACAGGCACCAACCACCTTACGGCCACAGCACCGGTCGGCCGCCTCAGCAATGGAGGAACGGAACATGGCCCACTCGGACTCAATGTCCCCGCCTCCCCAGGGACATGGTCGAAGCTCTCCCGGAGGTGGGAGTTGAAGCTCCTTCTGACGGGAGACGTTCTCAGCAGACCCTCACAGTGGTCAACCGCCAAGGTCCCTGCCTTCGCCTGCCGCCTAACTCACATGGCACCCGACCCCTATGGTCCTTCCTACGGGCCATATGGGCAGGAGGTCCCATGTCACCTCTTCAGGCTGTGCCCGGCCGGGCCCCACAGGTAAAGGCCCGGCCACCCACCATCAAAGCCCACCCCCGGGCCCCAGTGACCTGCGTCCAGGCGAGGAAAACTCTG
>NW_024695257.1:0-982 GCF_008729295.1 Plectropomus leopardus | reverse complement strand
GTCAATCTTACAATGTACATATGTTTTGTTTCTCTATAATCACAGGAATGCATTTAACTGGCTGATCTACTCTACAGGCAAAAGAGGTCCACACTTGTGTAGTATAAAGCAACAGGGGTCCACAGTTGGCTGGTACATAATGACACAAGTTACTTGTAAATATATCTAAACTAAATCATGTATTTTTTTTTGCTTCTAAAAGGATCTGTAAGTATGTATTTTTGTAACTGAATATAAAGGCTCAGCCGTTGTGGATGTCTTTACCATTTTATAGCTTGACACTATGTTTAAAAAGGGGGCTACCCCAGTCCATTCTCATTGTTAACTTTTCAAATACATTCCCTCTGTCAGTGCTTTTGGCATACGAGCATCCATCTGGATCACGGCAGGATGATGTGAGATGAGATCATAGCCGGACAGAGCCAGTGGCATTGTTATTATACGTCAGTAGACAGCCAGACAGCACCAGGCACATCTGCATACACCTTGTGCTGCTAGCATCACTTGAGAATATGGCTGGACGTACTCAAAACTTCCATTTAACAGTTTTTACAAGCAATTTTTCTATTGGGGGAAGAATATTAGAACAAAAATGTTATTATTAAAAAAAAAGGAATTAAACTTCATATGATGGTCATCATTGAATGATGCCTTTTCAGAGCCAATATTCGCATAAAATGAAGAAAATAATTTAAAAATAGCTTTGCTGGTCCAAAGTTTTCTTTGTAAAACATCAGAGCCAGTCAGAAATACTTAGAAGGCGACGGAGGAACTGAGTGGATTAGTTGTGGGCAGATGTACAGTGAAAATCAGATTTTAACTGGTTTAAATAGTTGAGGATTCTGTATTGTTGCAGTAATTTGACAAAATTGCAGGGTCTCCCAGAATTCACAGGAACTTCTGCACCAGTGCTCAAGGTGAGCGGTTTTCAGAAGTTAGGTCAATCTTTCAAAAGACTTAAAAATGCTCAGACACTGGAAAC
>NW_024695256.1:0-677 GCF_008729295.1 Plectropomus leopardus | reverse complement strand
ACAGCTAAATCATTAGTTGGTGATAAAAGGTTATAAAGAAATGAGACGTGGCCTTTAGGCAAGGATTTAGCTTGGAGTACTAAGTCTACACCACTAAGGGGTGGAGCTTGGGGGAACTGAGGTGAGTGGGTGCGTGCAAAATCGCAAAGTTGAAAGAAGCAAAAAAAATCTGTATTACCAAGTCCAAAAGATGAGCGTAATTGGTTATAACTAACAAACAGTCCATCTATGTACAAGTCTCTTAGAATTCTCAGTCCTTTATCTTCCAGAGCTGCGAAGCGTGAGTCATTCTTAGCCGGCACAAATAAGTGATTATTACAAAGAGGTGTAGTTTGAGGAAGAGAGAGCCAGCCAAACCGTTTTCTGATTTGATTCCAAATTCTTAATGTACTAATTACAATGGGGTTAGATGTGAAATTTGCAATAGAAAGGGGGAGGGTGCTACATGCTAATGCCTGGAGAGATGTGGAACATGAATTTGACTCTAACTGGCACCAACTCTGATGAGGTGAGGTGAACCAGAGTAGGATCTTTTGTGCATTAGCCGCCCAATAGTACCCGAGGAGGTTGGGCAGTCCCAGGCCTCCCAGTGATCTGCTCCTCTGGAGCAAGGATTTATTTGCTCTAGCGCGTTTACCTGCCCAGATGAATGTGGAAATGGTACTGTTAATAAGATT
>NW_024695255.1:0-963 GCF_008729295.1 Plectropomus leopardus | reverse complement strand
AAGGCTATAGTATGGCAAAAATTTTGAAATTTGACATGTCCAATAAACAGCTGAAAACCACTTAACATAGCATATAGAGGCATGTTATAGTATACAGTGTTGGAAAAAACATCCAAAAACAACCAGAATCCCCATGAAGTAGCATGTGGAAAAAATGACAAAAGAAGCAAGGCTATAGTATGGTGAAAATGTCAAAATTTGACATGTCCAAAAAACAGCTGAAAACCATCGAGTTTAGCATGTAGAGGCATGTTGTAGTATACAGTGGTAAAAATTTCCAAAAACGGTATGGTGCTTTGTAGTTTTGTGTTGTGCTGTTGTTGTTTTTCTTTGTGTGTCTTTGGTGGTGTCTCTGTTTGTCCTCCTGTCTTGCAGACGCTCGGCGTGGCTTCTGAGAGATGGAGCTCTGAGCAAACTTCCTCACCTGCGCCTCATATCCAATTACCTCCCCAGCAGCTTAAAAGCTCCTGCTTAACTCTTCACCGGCGCCAGATTGTTTCCCACCTCACCAGTGGTAGATCGGTCATCTCTTCTGAGAAATGTTTCTAGTGTTTCATGTTTTTTCGGCTCTGGATTTTTGTGCTCAATCGTGCTCTCTTTGTGTTTCCTCCAGTGCCTTCCTAAACCAATCTTCAGCACCTCGCCGCCAAGCCCCTCGCCTTCAGACTCAACCACTTGCATCCCACGCCATCTCAGAAAACACCTGCTCTCTACCCCACCAGTCTCACGCTTCACCTCGCCTCCCTCACCACCTCGGAAAACACCCGCTCTCTGCTCACTCTTCTCCCCACCTGACAACCGGGATTAGTCCCTCCAGCCTCACCAGCTTCCTCTACCCTCCCGTTCCCTGGCTCTCATCCCCCGAAACTCCACTCACTTTCTCATTGCATTTTCATAATCATTAAAATTCTGTTGATTGATCATTTCTCCGTCTGTGTGTTTGCTATTGGGTCCTTCTCTTCC
>NW_024695254.1:0-601 GCF_008729295.1 Plectropomus leopardus | reverse complement strand
TAATGGTAAAGTATTATATATATAAACTATATATAGTTTTATAAACATTTCTCCCTATGTTTGGATAATTTTCTTATAATCCTCCCTTCTTTTTTAAAACCATTTTTTCACATAATTTTCTTGTCTTTTTTTTTTTTTGCAATTTGTGGGACATTTCTTGCCGAATTGGTCATTGACTTTTTTTCCTCATGTTTTAGAAAAGAAAAATCTGCTTAGGTTCCAAAAAGCTTGTGAAAAGAATTTGAATGCAGCACAAGAAAACTGATGTCGGTCCCGGTTTCAAAGGCTTAATCCAAATGTGTGTGCGGTTACTTCCGGAATGAGCTTTCTACCTGAACACCTGTTTTGTAAAGTCTTTTCTTTCCTGAAAATAACAGGACAGTGAATCCTCCTTCACTCCTTCTGCTCGCACATATTTACACTTCACAGGCTGCATACATACAGCTGTAGCTGGGCAGCAAAATGGAAGAAAAAATGTCTTGCATATAATATTTACAGCCAATTATGGGCTAGAAAAGCTCCTCTCCATCATGTCCGCCCTTCTGCATCATAAACTGCCACTGGGGGTGATTGAGTGCTCTGGGGACTGAGTGATTATGCT
>NW_024695253.1:0-675 GCF_008729295.1 Plectropomus leopardus | reverse complement strand
TTGCCATTTTTGCCATACTATAGCCTTGCTATTTTGGTCATTTTTTGGATGCTGTATATCATGGTGTTTTTGGCCATTTTTGCATAGTTAAATGCTATGGCGTGTCTTAGCACGCTATTTTATGCTGTTTTGAGGTGTTTTAAGATGTTTTTAGGACATGCCATTTTTTGCCATTTTGCCATTTTTGCCATACTATAGCCTTGCTATTTTGGTCATTTTTTGGACGTTGTATATTATGGTGTTTTTGGCCATTTTTGCACATTTAAATGCTATGGCGTGTCTTAGCACTCTATTTTATGCTGTTTTGAGGTGTTTTAAGCTGTTTTTGGGAAATGCCATTTTGCCATTTTGCCATTTTTGCCATACTATAGCCTTGCTATTTTGGTCGTTTTTTGGACATTGTATATTATGGTGTTTTTGGCAATATTTCCATGTTTAAATGCTATGGCGTGTCTCAGCACTCTATTTAATGCTGTTTTGAGGTGATTTAAGGTGTTTTTGGGAAATGCAATTTTTTGCCATTTTTGCCATACTATAGCCTTGCTTTTTTGGTCATTTTTTGGATGTTGTATATTATGGTGTTTTTGGTCATTTTTGCACATTTAAATGCTATGGCGTGTCTCAGCACGCCACTTAACGCTGTTTTGAGGTGATTTAAACTGTTTTTGGGACATG
>NW_024695252.1:0-596 GCF_008729295.1 Plectropomus leopardus | reverse complement strand
ATTTTTTGGACATGCCAAACTATGGCGTTTTTGGTCCTTGTTATGTCCCCAGCCTATATACAACATGAAGGTGCTTTCCCACTGTCTCTGTCCCAAGGAAAACAAGCCTCTGAAGTTTAGAAAGGCAAAATGATCAGTTTATTTACTCAGACATGAGCACAAAGAAAAGACAACACAAAAACACACCTCAGTCCCTTAACTTACCTGAAAACAAATAAACAAGAGACAGTTCTCCTACCCTAAATTCCTAACTGAAAACAGGGGAAAACTTTCAATAAAAGAATAATTGGTTACTCACTCTGTATATTGTTCAAGAAAACTCTGAAACTGCTAATAATTAACCGAAAGGAGTATTTGTTAAGCACCATAAATACTCAGTAAACACAATACAAAGACAAAAGGCAATGATTGAACACCAGATCGCGAATTGCAGAAACACACTATTTCCAGCTGGCTGGGTTGGAAGTGGAGGACGAAGGAAGCGAAGAGCTGCAGGTTTCCTCATTCTTGAAAAGCTGTACCGAGGAGCCAATCCTGCAGCAGCCACGCCCTCTGGGACACCCAACGACGGCACTCCACCTGCACACATCCACATA
>NW_024695251.1:0-499 GCF_008729295.1 Plectropomus leopardus | reverse complement strand
GTCCTTTATTCCCACTTTGTGCGCAATGACGCGTCTCTACAAGCTATTCTAGGTCGTTTTCAGCCATTTTTAGGAGCGGTCAAAATTTGACTTTTTTCGCCATACTATACTATTGCCTTGTCCGGCCATTTTTTTGACATGCTAAATTATGAGGTTTTTGGGCTTTTTTTGGCTTTTATTCCAACTTTGTGCACTATAACGCGTCTCAACAAGCTATTCTAGTTCTTTTTCAGCCATTTTTAGGAGCGGTCAAAATTTGACTTTTTTCGCCATACTATACTATTGCCTTTTCCCGCCATTTTTTCGACATGTTAAAGCATGAGGTTTTTGGCCTTTGTTGTCCTTTATTTCAACTTTGTGCGCAATGATGCGTCTCTACAAGCTATTCTAGGTCCTTTTAAATCATTTTTAGGAGCGATCAAAATTTGACTTTTTTCGCTATACTATACTATTGCCTTGTCCAGCCAATTTTTTGACATGCTAAATTATGAGGTTTTTG
>NW_024695250.1:0-5062 GCF_008729295.1 Plectropomus leopardus | reverse complement strand
ATCTTGCACGCTGGGGGCTTTTTCTTTTTTTTCTTTTGATGTCATGTCATGCTAAATCATGGCAGGGATGTGCAGCACTGTGACCCATTCACTCTGTGATGGGCACCTTTGAGTCAAGGGCTGACAGGAGGGGGGAGTCCTGCTGTTTGGCTGGAGAAAGTCAGAGAGCAAGGAGGGAGTGCAGAAACTGAACTATACACACACAGAAACTTCATCAGTCTTGGTCAGACACAAGTGTCTTTTTGCTGTTTTCAATGTATAGTAACAGTGAGCAGTAAACATAATGAATAAGTTAGTTATCCAATCAATTAAACTAGAGAGAAACTGGAGGGGCAGAAGCAAACCAAGAGAGTACCACACACAGAGACAAACTCAGCAAGGATACCAGAACCATTATTTGACTGAACTGTTATCGATTGATAACATGAACCCATACATGCTGACAACAAACATCTAATGTTCTGACCTCACATTGCTGTGTCCAACCTTGTGATTGGATATCCACAGCCATCTCGTTTTATAGTGTAGATGCACATATATACAGTTCAGAAACTATAAATCCCTTAAAGCCTGTTGATATTTCACCAATAGCTGGGTGCAGGGTTTGTTGAAGTTGTGACCCAAGCTGAGAAGTTGTTATTGACTTACCGTCTTCTTCATAAAAATGAATGCCTAAAGTTATTTATATTACCACGACTTTATATAACTAAGGTTTTCTGCTAAATTCAGCGACATGTTTCACTCAGTAAAACTCTAAATTTAATAAATCAGCAGTCATAAAAATGTTTCAACTATCGTTAAGGCAGACGATAGGAGCATTTTTTGGGGAACATCTAGTATTTTCATTTAACACGAGCTAAAATTGATACCAAATTCTGTTAAATTTTGTCACATAGGTTAGTGTCTGTTTTGAGTTATAAGACATCATAAAACCTCCTCCAGGAGTAGATGTTTACTGTATTTGGCACAGATAAGTTTCACAATATGTTCACAAAGCAAGGCAAACTAATTGCTAACTTGATTTGTTAAAAAGAGATGGCTCCTGTAATCAAACTTAGGTTGTACAGCCAAACAGAGCCAACTATTTTGTCTCATCTTTACTTTTATGGGCATAATGAAGAGACTTTGATGGTTTTTTGTCAACATTTTTTATTTATGTGGTTGTTACAGTTTATTCATAAAATACAAGTATTAGACAAAATTAATGATAAAGAAATAACGTCCAGAAAACAGTATGAAAAGTCAAACAATCTAATCCTAAGCTTTTTTTTTCATACAATATAATTACGTATGCAAGCATCCTGAAAATTTATCGCACTAATATAAAAGAAAATGCAAAGAAAATACAATAACTCAAAATGGCATTTAAATCTACAACAAACTTTATAAGCTCCACGATCTGTCAGAGACTGATAAGAGCTAAAAGAGTTTGGAGGTAGAATGGGCTAAAAAAGGGGAAGATGGGAAGTCTGAGAGAGGAATAAAAGGCAGATGAGATAGATGTGTACTCAGAGGAAAGAGGAGTTAAAGAGGTGTGTGAGAGAGCAAGAAGATGGCTGAAAAGAGGGTGAGAACAAACAAGAAAAAGATTTTTGCATTTTGAAGAAGGCTTGTACTGCAATGAATCATAGTAGATGGGGAGGCTGGTGAAGGATGGAGGTACCTGGTGAGAAGAGATGTGTAAGGAAATGTGGGAGAAAGATGCGAGACCTCAGCAGCATGTAAGGAGGATAAGAGAAGAGGGAGGACAGCGGAGTGTGTCGCTGCAGATGGTGATGTCTCAGTAAAGGTGAGAAGCGCGGGTGGTGAATTTTCAACTTGTTTAGTCCCAGAATAGTGACTAGCGTGATAATATAAATGATTCATTGCCACTGTTAGGCGCACTGTGTTTTTATAAATTCATTATGCTCACATACTGTTGCTGAACTGAGATGAAGAGTTAGAAATGGCCCCTCGGGCTGCCATTGACATTAGCATTTATTACTGTGAGATCAGAGCAAATTTAACAACTACTTAGCTGCAGATACTGGATCACTGAATTACATAAATGAACTGCGACAAATTAAAAGACAAACCATCATAAAGTGTCATAATACAAGTCTCTCCAAAATCCCCCATCGTCGTTGAACAGAATTGATATCTGATGGCTGTGGAGGCCACATGATTCACATCATACTCACACTCCTCGAAATACTCAATGACCCGGCTTGCCCTGTAGGGAAACATCTGTATTTGTTATGTTTAAGCTCTCATTTATTTAGGCTGTTCCTTTCATTTGTCACGCATCTGTATATTTAAAGTAGGCTGTCTGACATATGTGACTTGTAAACACAACTTGTAAAGCTGCACCCTCCTCCCAGCTCAACCAAGAAAAAAATGTGTCTGCTGGGTCTGAAAGGGCTATTAAAGGACAGTTCATTCCCATAATCAAAGATTCCTATTTCTAGATTGTTTTGGTTTGAGTTGCTAAAAGTTTGGCGATATTGGCCGTAGAGATGTCTGCCTTCTCTCCAATAAAATGGAGCTAGATGACACTCAGCTTGTGGTGCTCAAAGTTCCAAAAAATACATTTTAAAAACTCAACGCCTTTATTAGATAGGACAGATCAATAGCGTGAAAGGGGGAGAGAGAGTTCAGCAAAGGGCCACGAGCAGGAGTCAAACCTGAGGCCGTGCAGCAAGGACGCTGCCCTCAATCAGGGGGCGCCTGCTTTATGCACTGAGCCACCAGACGCCCCCAGTAATGACTTTTTCCAGAAATCATGACCCAATTCCTCAAGATAAACAAAATAATCTAGATTGATGAATAGCAAAAAAAAAAAAAATAGAAAAAGAAAGAAAAAAATAATTTTTTTTTATTTTTTGGTGAACTGTCCCTTTAAACTACTGTCACTCTTACCAACAGACCAGCGTGTGTCTTGGGTCTTCTCAGTGGGTGTTTGGAAGCCGCGTTTGACACTTTCATATGAGACAGCTGGTTATCACTGTAAGCAGAGACGCCAGTCTATATTTTATATCCACATACTTCGCTCATAATCAGGAAATTACATCAAATTATTCAATAATTAGCCGCTAAAAGTTAAGTTGCAGTTTTACCTCTTTGTCTTACCATATGCTCACTCCCTCTTGATCGCTCTCTTTTAAGCACTTTCTTTTTCTCTCTCTCCTCCTTTTCTCTTTTCGGAAGGCGGGTTAAATGACTTCAAACGTTATCATTTAATTAATTTATGTTCCTTGTGGAGGGGCAGTTCACCAAAGCTGAGCAGTTTCCGACCTGTGTCCAATACTGATGTGGAGGAGGGTCTTGATGTGCATTGACCCTCACAGATAGATGTCGGTTGAATGGAGTATGAGATTCAGTATAAAAGCCCCTGTGTGCAGTGAGTGTAAATGTCAGCTGTGATGGTCCTAGTCCTACAAACTAACTGATAAAGAGAGAAAAAAAATCAAAAGATCAATTGTCAGTGAAAATAATTGTTAGTTCAGAGTTACAACAAAAAGCCTGCATGACAAAGTGAAAGACATCTTTGTTCACCTCTTAGAAAAGGCAGAAGCCTAATTATATTCCAACTTGTAAATACCTTTTACATCTCTGTAATTATAACAGAGAAACTTGGACTTTTCTGAAAGCACAGGTACATCTGACTTGATGCGTCACAATACAAAAACACCAGGAACATCAAGGGAAACAAACAAAACACAAGTTAAAGGTAATTCAACACAAATTTAAAGGATATTTAAGCAATATCACACGAGAGGGAGTAATGTTGTGCTCGTATATCCTCCCGGCTGTGATTCGGTCATAGGCACAAGGCCGCAGGCCGAATGCCGAAGATAATCACAGTCGTGATGATAAACAACACAACACACGACCTCGAGTCTTTTATTTGTTAATAGTAACAAGCGACAACAGCTTATGATTTGTTTGTGTATTTATGTGTTAGCTCGGCCCTCATGTTAGGCACAGAGCAGCTGCTTAGTATCATGAACATTTATCTTTGTGTTTTCAGTGAGCTCAGAGTCTGATAACAGACACTTTGTGGCCTGTGAGATTCAGATGAGTTAGTTTGATCAGACAGATCGTCGCTGCAGTGTGTCCGCTCACTGCTGTGATCTCCATCACCTCGAGTCCCGTATCAGACAGTGTGCGTGTGTGTCGGACTGAAGTAACAGTCCCAGTGATGTTGTTCTCCGATATCAGCACTCATGAAATGCCTCTCGACCAATCAAACTGCTTGCAAGTTGTAAACATGGGAATCTTTCCCATCCCTACCCTCCATCCCATATGACCAGAACAAAGCATAAACAAAGACAATATTGAATTGCATCATGGGAAATTAAGAACCGAATGTCTTGGAGCTTGACCCATACAGGGGACTTAAAATCAGAATTTCTGCTGCTTCTGTTATGATTAATCTTTAAAAAAAATCTGTCTCTTGTGAGATTCCCAACTTTATGGAAGTGCAGTATTATTTCACTGGTGTATCCCTTTAATTTTAGGATAATAGAAAACAGAGATTAATGGTCACAATATCCAAAAACTGAAATTATACCACGTAAAAGCCCTGATGTAGCACATAGCTGTAATGTTTCGGGGGCAGTGTGAATGAAAATAAAGTGCAAGCATCCTTTTGCTCAAGTCGTCATTCAGACATTTAGGCGGAGCTCGTTTCCTTGACCAAGGCCTTTGCTGGCTGTCACTGTTAAATAACTGCGACAAACAGGGACTTTCTGCCGTCAAGCCGTTTGAGCGCTGTGGTCGCAACAGGAGATCAGCCTTGTTTCGCCGCCACCATGTGTGAGCTTTCATCAGGCTACTTCACAGCCCTGTGAGCGGAAACCAGACCACCACCACGTGCTGTGAAGGCACGCTGTGGCCGCCACTGACACATACACACTCACTGGTATGATTATGAACACAGGCAGACTCTCAAAGACACGCAGACACACGTCAGCACCACTTATAACGGACCACAGTTTGATGAGGTGTGTCACAAGTCTGAGAGGAGTGGAGACTACTCTGTGTGTGTGTGTGTGTGTGTGTGTGTGTGTGTGTGTGTGTG
>NW_024695249.1:0-409 GCF_008729295.1 Plectropomus leopardus | reverse complement strand
ATTTAACTATTCATTTTTTTCTCGACATTCATATTCAGAAAACTTTATTTATTTATGTCACCAAAAAAGTCTTTAAAGGATTTTCTACGAGTTAAATTTGAAAATGGAAAGTTTTGTGGCGGCAGAATGGGAGCAAAAAAATCAGATTTAAGTTTTGAGGTGTTTTTGGCGTCGATGACGTCATGTGCGACCTGTGACACTCACCTCCAGCGCGGCCTTCTGGACGGTGACCTGGCTGAAGACTCGAGCGCCGTCGTCGGGACAAACCGTCTTCAGCTCCTCTTTGTTGAGAGAAAACAGCTGAGCGCCGGTCAGGACGCCGAGGCTGGTGATGGTGCTGCACGCAGGAAACACACACACCGTCAGGTCTGATACAACACACACACACACACACACACACACACACACA
>NW_024695248.1:0-923 GCF_008729295.1 Plectropomus leopardus | reverse complement strand
CCAAAACGCCATAAAAATGCATTTTGAAAAAATGACCAAAGAGGCAAGGCTATAGTATGGCAAAAATGTCAAAATTTAACATGTCCCAAAAATGGCTGAAAACATCTCAGAACAGTATAAAAGAGTGTGCCAAGATACGCCATAGCATAGGGTGCTGCAAAAATCCCCCAAAACAGCATTAAAATGCATGTTGAAAAAATTACCGAAAAGGCAAAAATGTCAAAATATGACATGTCACAAAAACAGATTATAACACCTCAAAACAGCATGAAATAGCGTGCCAAGACACGCCACATCATAGAATCTTGCAAAAACGGCCAAAAACAGCATAAAAATGCATGTTGAAAAAGTGACCGAAAGGCAAGGCTATAGTATGACAAAATTGTCAAAATATGACATGTCCCAAAAATAGCTGAAAACACCTCAAAACAGCATAAAATAGGGTGCCAAGACACACCATAGCATAGAATGTTGCAGAAACAGCCAAAAACACCATAAAAATGCATGTTGAAAAAATGACCAAAGAGGCAAGGCTATAGTATTGCAAAATTGTCAAAATATGACATGTCCCAAAAACAGCTGAAAACACCTCAAAACAGCATAAAATAGCATGCCAAGACACGCTATAGCATAGAATGTTGCAGAAACAGCCAAAAACAGCATGAAAATGCATGTTGAAAAAATGGCCGAAAGGCAAGGCTATAGTATGGCAAAAATGTCAAAATATGACACATCCCAAAAATAGTTGAAAACACCTCAAAACAACATGAAATAGCGTGCCAAGACACGCTATAGCATTGGATGCTGCAAAAACGGCCCAAAATACCAGAAAAATGCATGTTGAAAAAATGACCAAAGAGGCAAGGCTATAGTATTGCAAAATTGTCAAAATATGACATGTCCCAAAAACAGCTGAAAACACC
>NW_024695247.1:0-327 GCF_008729295.1 Plectropomus leopardus | reverse complement strand
TAGTTTTTGATGAGAAATTGTTTGGGTGAGAAATATGTTTTCTGTTAAAAACGTATTGTCGCCACGTCTTTCCAACAAATTATAGAA
This sequence comes from Plectropomus leopardus, assembly GCF_008729295.1. Taxonomy (NCBI): domain Eukaryota; kingdom Metazoa; phylum Chordata; class Actinopteri; order Perciformes; family Serranidae; genus Plectropomus; species Plectropomus leopardus. The sequence goes on along the minus strand of NW_024695247.1, from coordinate 240 downwards.
AATATCGTTAGTAGTATCGCTAAAGACTCGGATCGTTAAGGATTCTCGATAATGGTATACATGTCAACAAAAATGTAAAAAATCCCCTTAGCTACATTTAAGAGGCTGGAATCTGAGAATTTTAATTTTCCATCCATTTAAAATTCCATCCATTTCATCCATCCATTTTCTTCCGCTTATCCGGGGTCGGGTCGCGGGGCAGCAGCCTAAGAGGGGAAGCCCAGACTTCCCTCTCCCCGG
>NW_024695246.1:0-721 GCF_008729295.1 Plectropomus leopardus | reverse complement strand
GAGAGACTGGAGAAGATGAGAGTAGGGAAGAGAGAGATGAGAAAAAAGTGTGTGAAAGATAGGAGGGCGAGCAAGTGGAAGAGGGAATGAGGTACTTGCGCATGTGTCTAGAAGGGTGTGAGGGAGCAGCTGCAGCAGGGGTGCTGCGTCTGTGTCATGTGAATCAGTGCTCTTCCTCTTTTCTGGTGCTCAGAGCCTCAAATGTATGCACATTGACATTTTATACATCAAACTCTATGCAGATCATGGCGGCTGGGCTTTCAGGAGACGTGTTGGATATGGCATCTGATTGGAGCTTTCAAAAGCTTGTCTTGTTGACTTCCACTTGAGACAGTGATTTTCTGTGTGTCGGAATATCTCTTAGCAATCTCTCAAGAGTGTGTCTGTGCTTGCTGCATTCAGCTGTGTGGGGAGAGCAATAGAGATACTATAATTATATTAGGAGATGTTAATATGTCTGTGACCATGTTGCAATTTTGACTATTGAGTACTTTACAATGTTTTGGTGTTCTTTTTATCCCCTAAATTGGTGATTTGATGATGTCAAGGTAAATTTTGACCGCTTATGATGAACAACTAGATGGAAGTTTTAAAGCAATGCCCTTTACTTTATCTGTCTCTGTGGGCAAAAGCTACATTAAATCTAATTGTGTTCCATTAATATTTAGATGCTTAACAAATTGAATTTAATTTAATTCAATTTAAAAAACCTTAAAACACC
>NW_024695245.1:0-461 GCF_008729295.1 Plectropomus leopardus | reverse complement strand
AAATGACATGGAATAGCGTATCGAGACACCTTACAGTGTACTATGTTGTCAAAAATGAGATAAATATCGTGCTTCAAATTTTAAAACATGCAACACACATGAAATGTTTCACAGGAAGTTTTATTGGCAAACATTATGATTAACATTTTCTCATGGATCAACATAAAAACAAAACGTTCCCCAAACTTAAAACCAAATGAAAAACAAACGTATACATACACAGAGAAAGTATGAAACTCATCAAATAATCAATGTACAAGACACAATGTCATGAAAAACAGCTTTTCTTTTCACCGCTTATTCCTATGCTTTCGCATATTTTGACATTTTTTCCATACTATAGCCTTGCTTCTTCAGTCATTTTTTCGACGTGCTAAAGTTTTGTCTTTTTGGCCGTTTTTGCAACAGTGTATGCTATAGCGCATGTCAGCATGCTATTTTGTGCTGTTTTGAGGTGTTTT
>NW_024695244.1:0-394 GCF_008729295.1 Plectropomus leopardus | reverse complement strand
TTTAATAATATAATTATGAACTATACTGTAGTTCTCTGGGATTTTTTTCCCCCAACTTTTTTAAAGTAATTGTCTAATTCTACTAATTTCTTGGTCATTGTCATTTATGTTTTTAAAATAAACTAAACCAATTTGCTCTTGGTTCAAAGGTTTTAATACTTGTGAAACACGTCTGAATTCTGCACAAGGAAAGCGATGTTGATCCAGGTCTCAAAGGGTTAAAGATGAATGACTGTGAGCCCGTTTAGACAGAGAAGTTACTGTTCTGCCGATTCCACGAATAAACACAATCTCTGCCTTAACTTTCTGTCAAAGCGATGGGATAATTCGGAAAAATGTGGCGCTTTTTCTTTAAATACATACAATTTATTTGCTAAACCTATAAAAACCCTGA
>NW_024695243.1:0-447 GCF_008729295.1 Plectropomus leopardus | reverse complement strand
TGTCAAAAAATGCCATGTCCTCAAAACAGCTGAAAACAGCTTAAAACTGCATAAAAGAGCGTGCCGAGATACACCATAGCATAGAATGTTTAAAAAACACCCAATAACACCATAATAATGAATATGAAAATAATGACCAAAAAGGCAAGGCTATAGTATGGCAAAAATGTCAAAACATGACATGTCCCAAAAACAGCTGAAAACAGCTAAAAAGAGCATAAAAGATCATGCCGAGACACGGCATAGCGTAGAATGTTTCAAAAACGTCCAATAATACCATAATAATGCATGTCGAAAAAATGACCAAAAAGGCAAGGCTATAGTATGGCAAAAATGTCAAAAATTGACATGTCCCAAAAACAGCTGAAAACAGCTAAAAAGAGCATAAAAGATCATGCCGAGACACGCCATAGCATAGAATGTTGCAAAAACGTCCAATAATACCAT
>NW_024695242.1:0-511 GCF_008729295.1 Plectropomus leopardus | reverse complement strand
TACTATAGTCTTGGATTTTTGGTCAGATTTTCGACATGCCAAATTATGTTATTTTGGGCTCATTTTGCAACTTTCTTTGCTATGGCGCATTTTGGTAGGGTATTCTAAGCTGTTTCCAGCTGCTTTCAACCATTTTTTGGACGTGTCAAATTTTGACATTTTGCCTTACTATAGTCTTGGATGTTTGGTCAGATTTTCGACATGCCAAATTATGCTGTTTTGGGCTGTTTTTGCAACTTTCTTTGCTATGGCACGTCTCGGCAGGCTATTCTAAGCTGTTTCCAGGTATTTTCAACCATTTTTGGGACGTGTCAGATTTTGACATTTTTGCCTTACTATAGCCTTGGATTTTTGGTCAGATTTTCGACATGCCAAATTATGCTGTTTTGGGCTCTTTTTGCAACTTTCTTCTCTACAGTGCGCCTTGGTAGGCTATTCCAGGCTGTTTCCAGCTGTTTTCAACAGTTTTTGGGACATTCAAAATTTTAAAATGATAGTATGAGTTTTCTGT
>NW_024695241.1:0-464 GCF_008729295.1 Plectropomus leopardus | reverse complement strand
GCCAGCATCATCTTGTTTGTTTTTGTTTTCTTCTTTTTTGCCTTTTTTCAAGTATTTCTTTGTTACTTTTTTACTAATTTCTTGCTAATTTTTTGGCCATTTCTTGTTAAGCTGCTTATCGCCTCCTCCCATGTTGTTGAAAGAAATCAAGCCAGTTTTTCCAGGTTTTTAAAGGGTTTATAGAGTAAAGCACCTTTTCAGCGACTCTTTATGTCTAAAAAGTACAAATAAAGACATTCAGTTTAATGTCATAAACTTCGAATATTTGGATGTTCACTGTATTTTTCTACAAGCGACCCAACAAAAAGCCCAATTTTAGGGAACTTACCTCTATCAGGGCGAATCTTTTCATTGCCAGTGATTCTGATGCCCATCCCATTATGCACTGAAAAGCAGAAAGGTTAAAGAGACTTTTAACCACCCCCAAAAAGCTGTGTGTGTGTGTGTGTGTGTGTGTGTGTGTG
>NW_024695240.1:0-669 GCF_008729295.1 Plectropomus leopardus | reverse complement strand
TGACATGTCCCAAAAACAGCTAAAAACAGCTAGAAACCGAGTAAAATAGCATGCTGATGCATGCTATTGCATAAAATTTAGCAAATGTGGCCAAAAACATCATAAAATGGAATGTAGAAAACTTGACCCAAAATGCAAGGCCATGGTGTGGCAACAATGTCAAAAAATGTGTGTGTTTCTCTCCTCCTCTAGGTGCTCCAAATCACAGTAGGGCAATAAAAGGCAGTGTGATGATGACACTCGAGCTGTCTTGGTGTTGAAGGTGTGATTCAGGGTCCACGCGCTGGACAGCAAACACTCGGAAACAGCAGAGCGAATGGCCCTCTGTTGAGCTTCCTTTTCTTACATTCTGTTTGGGATTGGAGGACCGGCAGCCCAGGGTTTCGATCTTTGTTTAAAAGTGTTTTCTTTTATTAGGGGGATGAGCTGGGTCCGACAGCCCACTGCGTGGTTGGCCCAGCGATGCCCCAACTTTTATTTGTTTTTGCCGGGGTCTCCAACTCCCTCTTTTGGTTTTTGATTACTTGTTGGTTAAAGAGTTTGTTCAATAAAAACAGGTTTTTTTGCCCCGTGGATCCGTGTGGCATTATTTAATGTGTTCGGCCACTCTCTGACCTGTGTTGTGTGTGTGTGTGTGGCTGTAACAACAGCTGAAAACAGTTGGAATCC
>NW_024695239.1:0-2139 GCF_008729295.1 Plectropomus leopardus | reverse complement strand
TGAGAGAGAGAAGAAGTATGTGAATAGACACACAAAACGACAGAGGTGAGAGGCACACACACACACACACACAGCGCAGAGAGAGAGAAGGAGGAGAGGGAGGGCGCGCTGATCCTCAGTCAGTGTGTGAGGGAACAGATGAAGTAGAGACCTGCATACACACACACACACGCACACACACACACACGCACACACTCTCGTTCTCTCTCTCTTTCTCACTCACTCTGTCTTTCTCTTGCGCTTTGCACGGAGCGAGAGGGGGGAAACGGGAAAGGAAGAATGAGGAAGAAGTCCCAACAAATGCGGGTTTGCTGATGAAGCGCCGCTCCGGTCATCCGATCATACAGGTCGCGCTGCATGGAAACGAGGAGTAGGCAAGAGCCGAAAACAACAGCAACAAATAAAAAAAGCTGTCAGTGCATGGGAATCCGGTCACCTCTCCCTTTCTTTTGTGCGTCTCGGTCGGTGGATACGCCGCCTTGGCTGGCGTATAAGAGCTCCCCGCGTCTCCATTACCATTCCCCACTGCTGGCTTACCTCTACTACTACTACTCCTCCTCTCACTCCCTGTACTAGTAGAGCCACCGTGCTGCGTTTACTACTGACTCTTCTCCGGATTGTGGACTCTCTCTGGATAAAAAGGTAGGACATGCTGCAGTTTTCTTGGCACGTTTTGAAGCGAAGATGTTAATGGTATTGAATGCGGGGGGTCTTTGCCCCTGTTTCGCCGCATTGTGTGGTGAAAGCAAGTTATTTTGGGAGGGAGGGACGTGGAGTGAATGGGATGCAAAGGGGGACGCTCATGGAGCCCAGAGAGCACCATGCGTCGGGAGGTTTGGGGTGCGATGTGGAGACGATGTTTCGTGCACCTCATCCTCCCGGACCACGCTCTCCACACTGCGCTTCTCCACCTCTGGGAGATTTTTCCGGAGAGGGGAGAAATCTGAGGGTGCGGTGGGAGGTGTTCATTTCTTTTTGCATTAAAATGAGCAGCCGGTTCAGGATCCGGACGCTGCTTGCTTCTTTTCGCTCCAGGCAGGGGCTGTATTTTTTTTTATTTCTTTTTTGCCCTTCACCCCCACCCTTCCTCCCTGCTTTCCCCTCCTTGCATGTTTAAGTCCAACCGCCTGCCTCGCTCCTTTCTGGAGGAATAATAATTACGGATGCAGAGCACGTTCAGATAACCACGCTCGCACCCTTTTTATAGGCTTTCAATGTGGAAGTTGGGCGACAAACATGCGTCAGGCTACATTGCCCCCTCAGAGATTGTAATCCACAGAGAGGACCACTGATCCAACTGCTTAAAGGCGCACTGGAAGCCACATTTGCGCAATCCTATGCGTCCTCCATCCTTTGCGCCAAACAGTACAGTGCTGTGGTGGAGTGCATTGGCACATGCATCGGTGCAGAGCAGATTTTGGGAGACATCTGAGCCCCGTAGTTGAGTTTGAACGGGTTTAATTCAGCATCCATGCAACATTAGAGCTGGATCAGTTGGATTTTTAGTCTTAAACGTGAAATCTTATTTTACTTCCTGCTTTTTGTGTGATAAAAGAGAAATGAAACTGCAGAAGGGCTTCACACATCAGTTAACTGTTCAACCTGGCACACATAATATTAGAGGAAGCAGCAGATTCTCCTGATGTGACACTACAAACGCTTCCCCTTGCGATGAGTGCTTGGCACGTCAGGCAGGTACCATCAAGGCTTTCCAGGCAATCTTTTTCCAGCTGACTTCAGTTGAGGCTTTATGGGCATGGCACAGAGGAATGGTAGCTCATCCACTGTGGATGGTATGAAATATTTATTTACGACAATGAAAAACTGAAACGCAGCCAGGGGTCTTTACTGCCTTATTTACCTTCCAGCAGTGGTGCAGTTGGTTATTGATGGGATGTAAGATCTTGTGGGGTTGCAGTGGTGATTCATTTTAGGCATCACAATTAAACCGTTTCAGATTAACATAGGAGAGGTGTTTTATAATTAGTACAGACCCTTTTCTCCGGCTCTAGATTCAGGTCATATCAGAGTGAGTCTAAGATCGAGCAGGGCCGTTCATAAGCTGGTTGAGGAGAGCCCCACCACCCCCCACCCCCCAACACACACACACACACACACACACACACACACACACACACG
>NW_024695238.1:0-2963 GCF_008729295.1 Plectropomus leopardus | reverse complement strand
TTTAATAATATTGGGACAACATACTGTAGTATGACGTATTATGATTTCCTGAACGACATATTGTACTATCACGTTTGCATCACTTTTTGGACAACATACTACACTATGACATTTTCTGGATTTTTTGGACATACTGTGATATGTGATGTGTGATATACTGTGATGCCCCTTGGACACTAACCAGTTTCTTTTTCACTTGTGTGTGCTCCATCTTTCAGGATCTCATATCGGATTGGCTGCACCCACCTCGTATGGGATTCACCTCACCTGCCACCAGTCTCTGTAAGCCTGCCAGTTCCAAGATGGCTCTCTCTCTCTCTCTTGTGGAAGGCTCGTGCCTCTCAGGCACCCAACATGATTTTATTTGATTTGTTTGTTCAGCCCTTTGTTACATTATGATTTAAGTTGGTATCACACACTTCATGCATTCAACACACACACCTCACCACTGACTACTGACCTTTGGTTAGTAGTCTTAGTTTGTTTTTATTGTGTTACCTTTAATTAAAAATAGTTTCAATTTAAATGCTTACTGTCTGGTTCTCCCTCTTTGGTATGCTCTTCAATGAGCTGGACATAACATAACATTTTTTATGATTTTTAGACAACATGTGATGTGATGATTGAATGATTTTATTTCAATGATAGACTGTAGGATGACGTTTTTATAAATTTTTGGACAACATACTATACTGTGAGATTTTCTGTGATTGTTTTACCATGGTATATTACGGTATTTTGTCATTTTTGACATTTTTGCCATACTATAGCCTTGCCTTGTCGGTCATTTTTTCAACATGCGTTATTTTGGTGTTATTGGTGGGGTTTTTTTTAACATTCTATGCTATGATGTGTCTTGGCACACTATTTTATGCTGTGTTGAGGTGTTTTCAGCTTTTTTTGGGACATGCCATTTTTGACTTTTTTTGACATACTATAGCCTTGCCTTTTTGGTCATTTTTTCAACATGCGTTATTATGTGTTTTTTGACTTTTTTTGCAACATTCTATGCTATGGCGTGTCTTGGCACACTATTTTATGCTGTTTTGAGGTTTTTCAGCTGTTTTTGGGACATGTCATTTTTGACATTTTTTGCCATACTATAGCCTTGCTTTTCGGTCATTTTTTCAACATGCATCATTTTGGTGTTTTTGGCCGTTTTTTCAACAATCTATGCTATGGCGTGTCTTCGCATGCTATTTTATGCTGGTTTGATGTTTCATCAGCTGTTTTTGGGAAATGTCATTTTTGACATTTTTTGCCATACTATTTTTGCCTTTTTGGTCATTTTTTCAACATAAATTATTATGGTCTTTTTGGCCGTTTTTGCAACATTCCATGCTATGGCGCGTCTTGGCACACTATTTAATGCTGTTTTGAGGTATTTTGAGGTGTTTTTGAGACATGTCAATTTTGACATTTTTTACCATACTATAGCCTTGCCTTTTCGGTCATTTTTTCAACAAGCATTATTTTGGTGTTTTTGGCCGTTTTTGCAACATTCTATGCAATGGCGTGTCTGGGCACACTATTTTATGCTGTTTTGAGGTTTTTTCAGCTGTTTTTGGGACATGTCATTTTTGATATTTTTTGCCATACTATAGCCTTGCCTTTTCGATTATTTTTTCAACATGCATTATTTTGGTGTTTTTGGCCATTTTTGCAACATTCTATGCTATGGCGTCTCTAGGCACACTATTTTATGCTGTTTTGAAGTATTTTCAGCTGTTTTTGGGACATGTCATTTTTGACTTTTTTTGCCATACTATAGCCTTGTCTTTTTGGTCATTTTTTCAACATGCATTATTTTGGTGTTTTTGGCCATTTTTGCAACATTCTATGCTATGGCGTCTCTAGGCACACTATTTTATGCTGTTTTGAGGTTTTTTCAGCTGTTTTTGGGACATGTCATTTTTGACATTTTTTGCCATACTATAGCCTTGCCTTTTCGGTCATTTTTTCAACATACGTTATTATGGGTTTTTTGGCCGTTTTCGCAATATTGTGTGCTATGGCGTGTCTTGGCATGCTATTTTATGCTGTTTTGAAGTATTTTCAGCTTTTTTGGGACATGTCATTTTTGACATTTTTTGCCATACTATAGCCTTGCCTTTTCGGTCATTTTTTCAACATGCGTTATTATGTTTTTTTTGGCCGTTTTCGTGACATTCTATGCTATGGCATGACTCGGCATGCTATTTTATGCTGTTCTGGGGTGTTTACAGCTGTTTTTGGGACATGCCATTTTTGACATTTTTTGCCATACTATAGCCTTGCCTTTTCGGTCATTTTTTCAACAAGCATTATTTTTGTGTTTTTGGCCGTTTTTGCAACATTCTATGCTATGACGTGTCTTCGCATGCTATTTTATGCTGGTTTGATGTTTCATCAGCTGTTTTTGGGAAATGTCATTTTTGACATTTTTTGCCATACTATAGCCTTGCCTTTTCGGTCATTTTTTCAACATGCATTATTTTGGTGTTTTTGGTCGTTTTTGCAAAATTTTATGCTATGGCGTGTCTTGGCATGCTATTTTATGCTGTTTTGAGGTTTTTTCAGCTGTTTTTGGGACATGTCATTTTTGACATTTTTTGCCATACTATAGCCTTGCTTTTCGGTCATTTTTTCAACATGCATCATTTTGGTGTTTTTGGCCATTTTTTCAACAATCTATGCTATGGCGTGTCTTGGCACACTATTTTATGCTGTTTTGAGGTTTTTTCAGCTGTTTTAGAGACATGTCATTTTTGATATTTATTGTCATACTATAGCCTTGCCTTTTCGGTCATTTTTTCAACATGCATTATTAAGTGTTTTTTGGCCGTTTTTGCAACATTCTATGCTATGGCGTGTGTTGGCATGCCACTATTTTATGCTGTTTTGAGGTTTTTTCAGCTGTTTTAGAGACATATTATTTTTTGCCATACTATAGCCTTGCCTTTTTGGTCATTTTTTCAACATGC
>NW_024695237.1:0-907 GCF_008729295.1 Plectropomus leopardus | reverse complement strand
ATGTTTTCAGCTGTTTCTGGGACATGTCATATTTAGACATTTTTTGCCATACTATAGCCTTGCCTTTTCAATCATTTTTCACCATGCTATATCATGGGTTTTTTAGGTGGGTTTTGCAACATTCTATGCTTTGGCATATCTTGCCACACTATTTTTTGCTGTTTTGAGTTGTTTTTGGGACATGTCATAGTCTGACATTTTTAGCCATAATATAACATTGCTTTTTTGGTCATATCTGTGACATGCTTTTTGTCTGTTTTTTTTTCTGTTAAAAGTAATACTATAGCATGTTGTCCACAATCACGCAAAAAAGTCATACTATGGCATGTGATCCAATATCACCCCAAAAAGTCATACTATAGTCCAATAATGCGCCAAAACCACGGCAAAAGAATCAAGTGAACCAGGTTGTAGACAAAACAAAAGACTTTATTGATATGTGAAGAATATATACATCAAAAGCTTGTCAGATATTAGCAGAAAATTACTTATCAAAAATAAGAAAGGTGGCCCAAATTAGTGAACTAGTTTCGCTTAAATACCACACAGGAACTATGGCATGCTATCGATACACCATTGGAAATGAGATACAGTTAACTTCTTCCTCAACCAATGTGCACGTGACATTACTGAGTCCATCCTTCCCATTGGCAACTTCTGTTCTTCTGACCTTCTGTCGGGGGGTGGGGGGCACCTGTTGAAAGATCAAGGAATAATGACACCAGACAAACAAAACACAGCCCTTTACTTTGGTAAAAATATGCTTATGTGATATAGTGTGAGGTTTTACTTTTTACTTACTTTACTATTTACTTTTTTGACATACTGTATTATGTGGTTTTTGACTGTTTTTGCATATTGGGACATGTTATTTTTTCACATTTTTTAGCCATAGCCTTGCCTTTTC
>NW_024695236.1:0-410 GCF_008729295.1 Plectropomus leopardus | reverse complement strand
CACACACACACACACACACACAATGCAACAAACTATGTCAACACCCTACAAGTACAGAATTGCAACACCATACAGTAAAACATAGATTTAAACAGAAAAAAAAACAGTGACACCAAAGACGACACATTTTAAAACTTTTCCTGAATTTCTCAGATGAGACATTCTGGGGAGCTTTCACGGGAGCAGGGCTCCACATAGCTCCCCTATATTTTGAAACCCTGCTCACTTCTTACAAAGTCCCTCCTCACAGACAAAATTGAGAAATCTCTCAAATCAAATAACAAAATCTGAACTTTGGCTGCCAATTGTGTGTTCCTACAAAGACAACAAGTTATAAAACAGATATCTTGCCAACTTGCTAGTACAAGTTTAAAGTTTCAAGTTTATTTTGCACATGCACAATCATACAA
>NW_024695235.1:0-614 GCF_008729295.1 Plectropomus leopardus | reverse complement strand
ATTGTGTGTGTGTGTGTGTGTGTGTGTGTGTGTGTGTTTGAGGGATAATGCACAACTGTATGTCAGATTAATGCGCCTCTGTGGCTGATGGAGAGCTTTAGTTTAGCTTTAGTGCTCATTTTACAGGACGGGATCAGACTTTTCCCTCCAGCTGATGAGAAACAAAAAAAGATGGGAGCTGGACTCACGCGTACGCCTCGAAGTCTCCATTGTTGACAGCTTCGATCAGCTGCTCCGTGATCTTTATGATCTCCTGTTTGCGAGCTGGAGAGAGAAAACAACGTGGAAATTTAAAAAAAATAAAAATTAATATTCATTAGGAAACAGAGCATGATCACAAGCAAGAAAGAAAAATAAAAAGCAAAATATTTTCTCTCTTTCTTATATCTTAAATTATGTAATATTATCGCTTTATTGCCTTTGTATTTGACTTTTTTTTCTAAATGTACTTTTTATTTTTTTTTGTTTATTTCTTTGTTTATTTGTTGTTTTTTGGTAAATTTGCAGGTTTCTGAGCATTGAGATATATTCAAAATTTTATGTTTAAAATTATTTTACATTTTTTGTAGAAAAGATTTTTTGGCATTTTTTTGTCATTTCTTCTTTTGTGAGAA
>NW_024695234.1:0-734 GCF_008729295.1 Plectropomus leopardus | reverse complement strand
ACCAAAGTGTGTATATTTCTTATGGGCATTACATTACTGTACAAGAAATGCTGTGAGCAGCCAACATATCAAAATACAGCAAACTGCTATGCTTTGGAAGGGTACCAGCTTTTTCTCTGCAAAGGCACCTTATTTGAAAGGTTAAAAAAAAAAAAGGTCTGACATGGCTGAGGGGTCAGCCTCTTTCAGCTGATTGCACACAGCCCACCTCATCTCGGTCTGTGTGAAAAAGCCCGTGGCTGGTGGTTGATTGGCCAGGTCAGATGGCTGGGTAAGTAAGCAGTGTCTGATTCTCAGTGACCTTTAAAGCAGTGTGATGGTGGTGTGGGGCTGACAACTCTCGACTGGAAGGGAGTGGAAAATTCATGGGTTTGATACACTCCGAGGTTGTTTCTTGATGTTTTGCAACTGTAACTCTCTCTCTCCCTCTCTCTTTTTTTCAACTAGGCAGAGATTTCTATGGAACTGCTGGCCCTATATCCACTGTAAGTAATGGAGCTCCTCGGGCATGTAAAATGTCTTGTCCTCATGCAGCCTACACTGGCTTTCAACTGTATCCCGCCACAGTCCTGGAGCACGCCTAAGTAAATTTTATCCACAATTGTTGCCCTCTATGGGAAGCCAAAGAAGGCCCTTTTCCCATTCCCTTTGGCACTTTCCTTTTTACACACTGTGTCGTGTCTTCCTCTTGACCTGAAATGAGCAGTCAACATTTAAAAATAGCAGTTTACATC
>NW_024695233.1:0-817 GCF_008729295.1 Plectropomus leopardus | reverse complement strand
GGGAGAGGAGGAGGGAGGAGGACAGAGGAGGAGGGAAGAGGAGGGAGGAGGAGGGAGGAGAGGAGGAAGAGGGAGGAGAGGTTTAAAGGATGACGGTTTCACACCTTCTCGTCTACCTGCAGAACAAACTGAGAAAATAACAATCACACCTGAGAGGCTCTGACACCTCTGAGTTTCTCCTCTCCTCCGTCTCCATCACTCTTCTTCTAAATACACAAAATACATCACAAAATAACTCTGAGTGACACATCGAGAAAAACACCTAAAACACAGTTTTGTCTGCACTGACACAAAAACTGCTCCACCTGAAGATTCTCTCGTCTACGTAAATAACAAATTAAATCTCATAATTTCACATAATTTCTGACAAAAACCAGAATCGTCATGTGACTGAGCTTTCAGTCTGACGGCTCATCGTTCACATCACCGTCTTCACTCACATACCTGCAGTGCTGGAAGTAGTAGTCAGATACTTTACTTAAGTAAAAGTACAAATATTATCCTGGTAAAATAGTTCGTGACAAGTAAAAGTCCTGCACTGAAAATGATGGACGTTAAGTAGTTTAATCAGGAAAATTTAATTGAAGTATGAAAAGTAGAAGTACTAAAAAAAGGACAAAACAAAACAAAAAACACATCCAAACAACTCAAAACTGTAAAACAAATTTAAAAAAGGACAAATACACATATTGTTATTATTATTATGAGGAAAAAAAACACACCCCAAATTAAAAAGAAAAAATTAAAATGATAAAAAAAATAGGAAAAAAACCCTCAGAATTATTAAAAGATATATATACATATATAAACCTAAAAC
>NW_024695232.1:0-505 GCF_008729295.1 Plectropomus leopardus | reverse complement strand
ATGTTTTCCCTTTTTAAAAAAAAATAATAACTAAGGATGTTCTTCAGGTAATTTGTTTGTCATATTTGACTCGTTTTTAGAATTTTTTTTGTTGAGTTGCTGTTTCAAACCAGTTTTTCTCAGGTTTCAAAGGTTTAAATGCTTGTAAAAGGCATCTGAACGCAGCGCAAGAGAACAGATATGAATCCAGGTGTTAAAGGGTTGAAAAATAACATAGTAAGGCAGAAAGCAGTGAGAGACAGACTAACAAATTGTTCCTTTTTTTCCATGGGATTTTTTGACATTAAGAGAAACGGAGCATAATGCCAGACTTAATCCCTTCATGCGTAGCTCATCTTTCTCTCTGAAACAGTTCACTAAAGCATAAAATGTCAGACATGTTGGTGATCTCATGAATTTCCTTTTTTTAAAGCTCCCTTTCTGTCTGCGTTTTGTCTCTTTGTTCTTATTCTTACCTTTCATTATCCTGTAAAAATACCACCCTCCCAATTACCCCCCCCCCCCC
>NW_024695231.1:0-494 GCF_008729295.1 Plectropomus leopardus | reverse complement strand
ATAAATGCAAATAATAACAAATTAAAAATAAAAACTAACGTATACAATATGTTTCAATAAAGATTTAAATCAGTACATACAAGAATAAGTGATTCTTCAAATAAAATAATAAAACAGAAGATAAATACAAAGATAGATGTTTACATGATCATGGAAATAATTACATTAAAGAATACATACATACAAACATACAAATTAGATAAAGTAAAGCGTAAACAAATACACAAATAAGTGTTTAAATAAATATGGGAATAATCAATCAATAAATAAAATGAGCTTACATCTAAATTTTTCTACAAATACGTTTATTTATTTTTGTATTTCTGTCTGTATGTTAATGAGGTAGGAGGTCCTAACCTCATGAAAAGGTGGACTGGACATGTTGAGGGAATTTCCATATTTATTTATTAATTATTTCTATTCATTCATTTATTCTTTTACTTACCTATAAATTATTTTGCTTTTTTTATTAATTCATTTATTTATTCCTTCAC
>NW_024695230.1:0-743 GCF_008729295.1 Plectropomus leopardus | reverse complement strand
AATACTGTCATTGTTGTTATTATTATTATAGTTTTCTGGACATTAAAAAAAAATTAAGTGCTATCTTCTGTTTTTTCCTTATTCCTTGCAGTTTGTGGGACGTTCCTTGTCAAGTTGCTCTGTGCCTTTTTACCACGTTTTTGACAGAAATCAAAACCATTTGCTCAAGTTTCAAATGCTTAAATGCTGCTTTGATGGACTCGAGTTACTGCAAGTTATTTCTTGTTCAGTTCTCAGCAGCATGAATCTGTTCAGTAACATTGCTGTTGAGCAGGTTGCCTCGGTTGCCGTGTTGCTGAAGCACGTTGCCGGTTGCTGTCTCCTCCACTCCTCAGGTTTAATGGTTTGATTTCTGCTCCTCCATCATCGTCCTGATCGATGTTTCTGAACGAGGAGGCAGCTGCTGAGAAAAGCCTCATTAACAAACTGATCAGTCGTGCATGAAGCTTCGGTGCGTGCGCGGCTTTGTGTGGTTTTTTTGTGTTGCCGGTGATTTAAGTTGCCCTCTCACCAGAATTGATCCTTTACCTACATAAGAAGAGAGAAAAAATACACAGCCCCTGGATCTCATGTTTTAAAGTTTATTCAAAGTAAAAATACACTGAAAAACCACCTGGATGTATATCACTTTTCTTGTACTGTTTTCAAACACCTTTCACAAGTACTTAAACCTCTGAAACCTAACTGTTTTACAAATAAAAAAGTGAAAATATAAATATGATCAAAAAATAGGGAAAATGTCC
>NW_024695229.1:0-627 GCF_008729295.1 Plectropomus leopardus | reverse complement strand
AGTTATTAATATTAATATTAGTTTCTCATTTATTTTATTGAAGCTATTCTAACTTAATTGTTTTAATTCCATCCCACTCAAAAATGTCCTTGGAAATTGTTAACTTCAATTTTTGAGTATTGGAAAATCATTTTACTAAAGTCAGAAAAGAAAGTACATTTCAGTTACAGTTTTTGTATTAAATTTATGAACAATTTTGTCCAAGTGTTTTGTTTTCACCCGTTTGTGTACCATAACCTGTGCACGAATAAAAAAACACACGCATGTCTCTTCCTAATTCCCAAATTAGAAAGTCTCAATAACATAATAACCAAAACAGGGCATTTGGTGTCTTCAACACAAAGTAAAATATTTCCGAGCTTACCTGAAGTGCTTTTAGACGTCATGCTGTATTTGAATTTCTGCAGGTGATTTTTCATCACAGACAGAACGGCCGGAGCAGCTGTGCAGATCAGCTGTCCTTCACATGTAAAGATGGAGCGTGCACGAGCATCGAAAAGTCGCCCGTCCTGGAGACGGACCGGGACAACACGGGACAGGGCCGGTGGTGCCAGGCGGAGGGACACACCACAGCAACCGTCTCAACCACTCGCACCTCCCTCACTCTGAGGTCAGTCCACATCAAAC
>NW_024695228.1:0-523 GCF_008729295.1 Plectropomus leopardus | reverse complement strand
TGGTTTGTTTCGGAGCTCCGTCTGCAGCTGTGACTCACTCTACAGCGAAGCCGCACGTCTCCTCGATGGCGGTGAGCAGCTTGTCGTACAGTTTGTCGTAGTGCTCGTAAGGAGGAATGTCAATCCGATTGAAACTGGCGGAAAAAAAGGAGGAAAGAACAGTTTTATAACTGTAATTATACTGTCTGAACGACAACACGGCTGCGTAAATAAAGGAAGCAAAATAAGGTTTGATATTACTGATTACAACCTTTCAGTTCCTTTGTCTGAAACGCTCATGTCATAAAGTCAGAGAAACATCCCAAAACCTGAGAAACATCCTATAATCTTAGAATTTTTTTCTTTAAAAAATCTGGGACCAATCCTAAAATCTCTGAAAGTCATAAAACCCGAGAAATGTCCTAAAATCAGAGAAACATCTTAAAATCTTAGAAATGTTCTAAAATCAGAGACATGTTCTACAATCCTAAAAACATCTTACAAGTCTAGAAAATTCAAACCTCCAACATACATCCAAAAATCC
>NW_024695227.1:0-1852 GCF_008729295.1 Plectropomus leopardus | reverse complement strand
CCTGATAATAAACACACATATAGATGCACCCACGTATGCACATAGCCATTCACATAAACACATGCGCATGCGCCACATATCGCCCCAGCTGCTATGCTGGATTCATCCAAATATGGTAGGGGATATTTCCATGGCAACAGCAGGCAGAGGGGGTGCAGACTTGTGCTGGATGATCTCCAGAGAGAATCTGCTTTTCGACTTTTGATTCAAACTATTCTCTTTAAATTCATTCAACAGTGAAGTCATTTCTTCAGCACAGTATGAATATATGCCTCTTATGGAAAGACAGGGAATCCAGCAGTGGTTACATATTGGCTGCCATAGAAATGCTATCACACTGCTTGAACTGTAAGGTGTCAAGTTTACTGACAGTGGTTTTAATCTATCGAATTCTGCAGGAATGTATGCTAAAACGCAGAAATGAGTTAGTGTTTCTGCACTCTGAAAAGCTTAAGAGATTTTCACATTTGGTTCTTCAACATAAAGTAAGCAAATACCCCAGCTGTGTCTTAAATAAGGCAGTTGCTAACAGGTGGCTATATGATGCCATTACGCCAAACAGCTTTACAGCGTCTTTGTGGTGGCAACATGAAGTCACGTGACAGTGTTGTAGTTCATTATCCACTAATGTAAGCTTTCCATTTCTGTCAACTGCATTTACGCTTCAAGCTACAGAGCTTACTTTCCAATCCAAAATCAAATGTAAAAAAATCTCACTGGCTTTTCAAGGGAAACAGGGTGGCGCTAACTTCTGTGTCAGCCTACAGAAAAAGGTCATCCCTGCAGCACTCTATTGCACAGATAAATAATTTGTTATACTTGTACTTTTTGTACTTATAACCAGTGATTTAGCTTGGTTCAACTTGGTTCTCCTATTATAAAGGACATGCACAGCCCAGAGAATGTTTCCCTGAAATCTGTGGCTGCAAAACAGCTGCACATGTGTTACAAATTTATAAATAGCACTGATGGAGCAGACATAGATTAACAGGTAAAAGACAGACAGTGCTTGGGAGGGAAACAAATTACAAACTGAAATGGCTGATCATAAAATACAGTTGTTGTTGTTGCTGTGAAGTCAACCGTAAGATAAGTCATGGCTATTATCAGTGGCTGCCCTGCATGGTCTAGATGGAAATTTATTGTGAGGAGGGACAGTGCATTCTGTGGGAGTGTGTGTATGTGTGCACACAAGAAGGTAAATACCATCTTAAAACTCCCACTGCCTGACCCAATGAGCCATACTGTACATCTATACTGTGCACTCAATTCAGAAACGAACACATACTCTAGACTTCTGTGGCACAATGTATAAATGCACACTACCACACACACCCACACAAACACACACACACACACACACACACACACACACACACACACACACACACAATATGCATTCTTTCTCTAATGTGTCAATGACAGGATTAAGGATTTGTGAAGCTTTTTTGACCAACAAGTCAGATAGCATTTGTCCATATTTGCCACAGCGCTCTGCCAAAGAGAGATGATCAAAATAAAAGTGTGTGTTAGTTCTACTACAATGTATATTTCGGGAGGAGTGGGGGATCTTATATATGGCTATAACATATGGGAGGAGGAAATTAAATATTTTACAAGTGGCGGCTGAAGCATATTTATTTGTGTCATTGAAAGGACCTCATTTGAATTTCAGAAAGGAGAGGATGTTTCGCTTGAAGACAGACAAAAGAGGTTATTAAGTTGATTTACGGAAAAAATTATGGCGTAAGGGCATGCCGATTTGTGCTCATAAGTGTGTGTATATGTGTAGACGTCTACGTGTGTGTGTGTGTGTGTGTGTGTGTGTGTGTGTGTGTGTGTGTGTGTGTGA
>NW_024695226.1:0-427 GCF_008729295.1 Plectropomus leopardus | reverse complement strand
GACAAAAAAAGGAACATATACATGAAAAAATGCTGTTTTTTTAATTTTTATCTGGATTTATTTTAACCCTCTGAAACCTGAACCAACATCAGTTTTCTTGTGCTGCATTCAAACAACTTTTACAACCTTTTTTACCCTTTAAAACCTCAGAAAATTGGCTTAATTTCTTTTGGAAACATGGTGGAAAAGACAATGAGCAACCTATCGAGAAACGTCCCAGAGGTGATTGAAAAATGTATATTTCTTTTATTAATATTACCATTATATTT
This sequence comes from Plectropomus leopardus, assembly GCF_008729295.1. Taxonomy (NCBI): domain Eukaryota; kingdom Metazoa; phylum Chordata; class Actinopteri; order Perciformes; family Serranidae; genus Plectropomus; species Plectropomus leopardus. The sequence continues at coordinate 158 of NW_024695226.1, read as the reverse complement.
TTTCTTATCTTTCCTTCTTTCTTTCTTCTTTTTCCTTCTTTATTCTATTTTGTGCATATTTGTTGTGTGTGAAGCACATTGAGTTAACATTGTATGAAATGTGATATACCAATAAAGTCGACTTGAAAAATCCCAAGAAATTAGTTAAAGGAAACTGA
>NW_024695225.1:0-942 GCF_008729295.1 Plectropomus leopardus | reverse complement strand
GAGGAGGGGAGGGGTGGATGGGTTGCCGGGGCGGGCGGCAGCAGATGGCGTGCCACACTGTGAGGGCCGTCGGCTGGCATCCAGAGGAGGAGGAGGAGGGAGGGAGGGGAGGATGGGAGGGTGGAGGAGGAGGGGAAGGGGGGTACAGGGATTGGAGGGGCACTGCTCCCAAAGTGCCAGCAGGCATCAGGAGAGGGAGAGACAGAGGTGAGGGGCTTTGGTGGGAGACAGGCAGACTGGAAGGAACCCACAGACTTTGAGATTAGAGCTTAAGCGGGGCTCGGGAGCAGGATTTCGCTGCTAATTGCATCCACTGAAGAAGAACCAAAACGACAGATTTGTCTTTGAACCCTAATTCACTAGTGACTTTTGACCTTTTCCACTTCCATACAGTGTCTCTCGGTGCCCGCCGCCGAGGGGTTTTGCACGTCGGGCCAAACAGAGGTCCACCGTTGGCATATTGTTGTGTAAGGATTGCCACCGATGTAGCATGAGGTTGGCATGTGGAGGGCATCGGGTTGGCATATGTACTGTGAGGAGTTGACACAGGGTCTGCTCTGATGTGACATAAGTTTGGCAGGCTTGGCATCAAGGTGGCACAAGACTGGCACCGGGTTAGCGCTGAGGGGTGCCGAATGGATGGTGTCTGTCTGAGAGGTCGTGGATGTGTGTGCAGCTTCTGTGCTTCATGTCTGTAAAAGTACAGTGTATTGTCAGGATAAGGTGCTCTAACTGATTGGTTAATGTCAAAGCCGCAGCCATGGAGTCAACATTTGGGCAGACCAAATCTGCAATTTCAGAAAATTTCTCATAAAATAATAATGGACATTTGTGAAATTTAGTCTTCATGACTATGATAACATTTGCTAATAAATGTTTCAGATGGCTGTGCTTAGTCATCTGTTCTAGCATAGCTTTTTAAAAAATGTATATATCGTAAAA
>NW_024695224.1:0-474 GCF_008729295.1 Plectropomus leopardus | reverse complement strand
TCCTGTCCCCTCTACTTATTTCCAATTTTTCTGACATTTCTTGCATTTTCTTTGCCTTTCTCCCATTTTTTTTTAAAGAAATCAACCCAGTTTTCTCAGATTTCAGAGCTGTAAATGCCGGTAAAAGGCATCTGAACGCAGCACAAGAAAACTGATGCTGATTCAGGCATTAAAGGGTTAACGGCTCTCACCTTGAACTTGGAGACCACGGTGACTTTGCTGAGCCCGGGTCGGCTCGTCGGGGTCTCCGTTTCGTTGCCGGTGAAGATGTGGCGCAGCAGCGGCTCGTCGGACCTCTGCAGCAGGTCGATGAGCTGCGGAGGAACCGGATCCTGAAACAGAGTCGAGCAGAAACACGATTTCACGAGTTTTCTACGGCGAAACACAAGTCAGATTTAAGACTTCTTCATCTTATTGTTTTACTGTCACTTGAAATTAAATTTAACATAATTTTACAATGACTAAAACATAGAA
>NW_024695223.1:0-918 GCF_008729295.1 Plectropomus leopardus | reverse complement strand
ATTTATTTTTTTTTCTTTTTGATAATGTGGGGTGTTTTATCTCTCTTTCTCTCTCTCTCTGTATTTATAGAATTTTTTTAAATTAATTTTGGGTGTTCTTTCTTTTTAAGTTTTTCTGCATTTGATACTTATACTTGTAATACTTTAAGTACATTTTTGTGATTATGCTTACTTATTTTAACTTAAGTCCCATTTCCAATGCAGGTCTTGTACTTGTAACAGACTATTTTTACAGAGTAGTATTAGTACTTTTACTAAAGTAAAGGATCTGAATGCTTCTTCCGCCGCTGCTGCTGTGTTGAGGAATCTGTGAGTTTATTAGCAGGGGATGATATTTGTTGATGGCAGGAAGCAGAGGCAGACAGATACTAAAGGAGGCAGCGGGAGGCGAACTTAATTTACTCTATGGATGGAGATATACAGTCTGTGTACTAGCAGAGAGGAAATACGCAGCATGGATCCCAGTTGTACACAGCTGTACGGTCCACACATCTCTGGTGGAATACTTAGCCAGGGGATTATGGGGCCGTCTTCAATTTGCATAACTCCATTAAGGCATCTTTCGCTCCCTCTCTCTCCTTTCTCTATCTCTATCTCGCTCGCTCACACAGAGACACCTGTGTAGGGAAAGCCATAAAGACGTTACCCCTGTGGAAAGCAGAATTACATTTTCTTTTGCATTTGAGGAAGACGTAATCCGCGCTACAGCTGTGAAAATTGTGCAGTGATACAGAAAGAGTGGAGAAATAAAACATTATGCTGCTCGGATTTCGCTGCTTTGGCGCCGGCCCAACGCGCCGAGGTCGACACCAGATCAGGAGTCAGAGGATTAAAGTGCTGCGAGTCTTACAAGTGTTTGATTCGGGGTGGAAAAGTGATGCAGGGAAATTTTGTGATTAAATGTTGCTAATATGAAGC
>NW_024695222.1:0-580 GCF_008729295.1 Plectropomus leopardus | reverse complement strand
ATAATTAAGAAAATTGTAATTACACAGTTTCCTGGATTTAGTCGTCCCCCCCCCAAAAAGGCGTATTTTTCAGATGATTTTTGGCAGTTTGCAGAATGCAGGACGTCTTGCCACTTGCTCGTTATGTTTTTTTCGTGTGTTATTGAAAGATATCAAGCGAATTTTCCAAGGTTTCAGAGGTTTCTATACCAGTAAAAGACATCTGAATGCAGCACAAAAATACTGGTGCTGATCCAGGTGATAAAGGGTTAATACAATTTAAAAAATGTACTTACTTACCTGCATCGAAAAACTGCACGCAATTGATGCACTTATCAGAAACACCAGCAGAGTTTTTGATTAAGCCCCGACTGGATTTAGGCTCTGCAGCCTTTTCTAGCATCATGATCTTCACCCTTTGGACGTCGCAGTTAAATCGGTTACACATTGGACACATGCAGCAGATCTAAGTTTCACCATAACAATGTTACAATGAGTTCATAAACCCAACATCACCTTTAAAGTCTGAAGTTTGAAGTCAACATTTATTATTTAGATGAAAATATGATAAAACTGAGACAACAAAATAGACAGAAAACAA
>NW_024695221.1:0-815 GCF_008729295.1 Plectropomus leopardus | reverse complement strand
TAGTTGACTTTTTTAAAATTTCTTTTTATATTTCTTTTTATTAATTTTTAATTAATTTTCATGCAATTTTCTCTTTTTTTTGGCTTATTTTTGGGTCATTTATTTCGAAGTTGCTCATTGCCTTTTTCTTATGTTTTTGATAGACATTAATCCAATTTGCTCAGGTCTCAAAGGGTTAAATACCCAGGCAGACCACAACAACAGCATAACACAAATAACACATAACACCTTAAAAAGGAATCTTCCTCAAGGCTCTCTTTAAGGTTTTTAAATTCTCAAAGTGACACGTGTCGATCCGGCACTTTGAAGCAATTTTGTGGCGAGGTCCAACTATAAGACCCTTTTATCCAACTCGAAAAAGACTCAAGGCAAACAGATAATGGGAGACATCCTGTGAATGCAGCAATAACCAGACTTTGGACGAGTATAATTTCAAAGATATGACAGAGAGCGGGCCAAGAATGGACCTATTATAAAAAAAAAAAATTAAAAATACACCGACGGTTGTTCTAGAAGAAGAGCGAGAGAGAGCCAACTCCGGCATAAATGGTACGGTGATAAGTGCACTTTCAATCCAGTACGAAGCTGTAAGGCTCCGTAATAAAGCCTCGCAGCCAAAGATAATGACTTAATGCTTTCATCAAACCCTTCTAATCAATCAGGCATAGAAAGAGACCATAATAGGGAGAAATTGGGCTTCTCTTTGGTATGTGTGAACGTAATTACGCTCGTTTTACCTGCTCCGAGGACACGTTGGGCTACACGATGTAATTTTAACAAGGTCAAAGGCTACGCTGAAGCAGGTTTCAGACTCG
>NW_024695220.1:0-414 GCF_008729295.1 Plectropomus leopardus | reverse complement strand
ATTAGTAATGTAAAATGTTTGAATCGATAATGTAGAAAGTTATAGCTCCAGGTTGATCTCCATCTCTGATAAGTTTGGTGAATGGTGTCCTCTTTGATCTCCATGGTAACAGGTTTATGAGCAAGAGGGTTAAGGTGCAGGAAGCATTGCTTTGCAGAAGTAGTCTGTCCTGATTGTGTGCATACTGCATGCAAAAATACATACTATGCAACTCAAAACGCAGCCTGAATAAATCTGATCCTAACATTCCAGACCAATGCTTTTAGTGCAATACACACCACGACACTTTGTATTATTGTTTGTAGCCATGTGTTGAGATGTGTTTTGTTTCTTAGATGACCTCATCCCCAGGGCCTTTCAGTCCTCAACTGTGCTTTATGTGCATGCTTCCAGACAGTTTCACCCTGCCTAGGA
>NW_024695219.1:0-443 GCF_008729295.1 Plectropomus leopardus | reverse complement strand
AATACTGTTGGGGTTCATTAAATGGACATGGCAATGGAAATAAAACATGATGTCCACTTCTGATGATTTCTTTTATGAATAAATAAATAAATATGTAAATATATAAATAAATACTGTTGGGGTTCATTCAGTAGATATGGCAATAAGAATATAATTTCCACTTCTTATGATTTAAATGGTAACAGTCGCTGAGGAAAAACGATCTTAAACTGCATCATTTCTCAGAGTAGACTCTGCGTCTTGTGTCTGAATTTTTTACAAACTTTTCCACCATGTGTCTCCTCGTGTTTGTCCCTGCAGGAGGACATGAGGTCTTCACTGGACAAAGTCATCGAACTGGAAAATGAGGAGGTTTGGACGCACAGTAAAACTCCAGAGAAGGACGAGGACTTCCTCGAATCTCCATTTCACATGGACATCTGGACGGTAAGACGCAGTGAGGC
>NW_024695218.1:0-421 GCF_008729295.1 Plectropomus leopardus | reverse complement strand
AAGTTGGAAAATAGGATTCAGGTTTCAAAATACTTTGAGTTCAGCTTAACTCGCCATTTGACCACGTGTCATTTATAGCTGGATATATATGCAGAATTCCCACAGTCATGGAAAAACCTGGAAAAGTCATGGAATCACGTTTTCCAGGCCAAAGTTATGAAATAAGTAGAAATCACTGAAAGATTTAGAAAAGTCACTGAATTATTTACCCTTTAAAAAATGAGCAAATTGGATTGATTTCTTCCAAAAATGAGAAGGGAATGAGCAATTTACAAAAATACCCCCCAAAATAGCAACAAGTTAGGATGGAAAATTACCTGAAAATTAGCTAATAAAAACAAATAATGGAAAAACACAAAAACAAAAAAATGGCCAAATGAAAAAACAGCTTTAACATAGTAATTGTGTTACATAATTTTAA
>NW_024695217.1:0-1408 GCF_008729295.1 Plectropomus leopardus | reverse complement strand
TTATATATATCTAACACTGGTGGATATTTGGATTGATAATAAACCTGTGATAGTTATTTATGTAATCAATTTCGTGGCAGGAAAACTAGGAATGGTTGAGTGTGCACTAACTGTAAATGAATTTGGGAATGTGTTGACATAATATATTTATGCTAAAAGAAAAACAATGAAAAAGGGGTTGGAATATAAAAGTTTCACTACTCCTTTTGGGACACTACTTTTGTTTTGTTTGGTTCAAAATAAAATCATTCATTCATTCAAGGTTAGAATAAAAGATAACAAATGCCCAAATATTCTGCGTTTCAGTATTTTAAAGTCAGACAGGAGGACGAAGCTGTGAAGGAGCTCACAGCCCTCATGGCCAATATGTCCATAAGAGGACAACCCCACAAAGACATCTCACCAGAGGACCTCTCCCTCCAAAGCGGGCTTTCCCCAAAACACTCAAATGTTGAGTCACACAGCAGCAAACCGGACGTCCAGGGGAAACGGTTAAGAAAAAGAAAGTGGTTGGATGACGCTGCAGAACAACACGACCACATGTACATGCCAGCAATTCCATGTTGATGAGTCACACGGTTATTTTAAGATTTTAGACGTTTACACGCATTTTCTTCTGCACTTTCAGCCCAAACAGAAAGAGGAGAGAGCCGGACCTGCAGGCCAACGAGGGACAGCTCTGTGTCTCTGCGGAGAACCTCACATGGGCAGAGACACAGCAGACGGCCTGAGAGGACAAAGGAAGTCAAACAGGTTCTCTAATGGCGCCTGGAATTAATTTAAATTAAATCAACTCCCCAGAAAAGTGGACAACATTTCCAACCAGCGGGAAACGTTCCCACAACATTGGCTAACCTTCAGGTTGTAATAATGTTTTAAAGGAAATACTTTAATCTAATGTTCAAAGAACGTTTTAAGGATGTTTATTATTTGAAATAATGTTCCTGTTTATAGCTGACTGAGATGTAACATTTTAACTGCAACATTATGAGGATGTTTTGGTGATGCTGAGAGGTGATAAATCATAGAACGTTCCCACAATGTTACATGACAACAAAGGAAGAACATTTTAAAAGCAACATTCACAACATGTTGAGGGCTGAGATTACAGAGCATGTTTTAATGAAAATGTAATGTAATGTGATAGGTTAACAATGTTTTGTTTTTTTTTAATTTAAGGTTTATTGAGAGTTTTACCCTAACTTTAAGAAGAACGTTCTGGGAACTAAAATAAAATGTTACTAAAAAGTTGTATTATACCATTCTCAGAACGTTTTTAGAACCAAAAATTGCTTGCTGGGGTAGATATATTTAGAGTTTGGAGGGTTCGTGTTGAATGTTTTGTTACGCAAGAGATTCAAACAAGAGGAGGACACAGAGAGGACAAGAGGAGGACACAGAGAGGACA
>NW_024695216.1:0-620 GCF_008729295.1 Plectropomus leopardus | reverse complement strand
TATAATTTTATATTTATGTTATTTGCTCCATCTCATATCATTCCCAGACTTATTACATCCATATTGTAAAAACAGGAACGAGGCCTGATAGTTAACACAGCGGCTGAAAGAAGCGCTGAGGATGTAAAGCGTGTTGCTGCTGCTTGTGAACGCAGCCTGACTCTCCTCTCAGCTTCATTATCATACCGAGTTCATCTCTGGCGGCTCGGAGCATGAATGAAATGAAAAGCTTCTTCATGGTGGAGATGAAGAGGGGGAGCGGAGAGAGCTGACGTGGCCTCGAGGCGGCGTCCTCTGCTGGCGGCCGCGGGAACAACGGCGTCAGAGTGTGGGTGACGTCTGCAGAGCTGTGTGATCTGTACAAACACAGAGTGTGTACACTTCTCTCTGTAATCCTGTATGTGCTTTATTTATAACACAGCAGAGAGGACATGCAGGAACCAGCAGAGCTGCTCCAGGTCGCCAAAATCTGCAGTCTGTCACCTTAAATCCTCTTTAAAGTCAGAAAAGATCAGGTCTGCTATTTATAACTGCAGCATTCAAACAAGTCCAAATATTCTGCATGTGTTCAGCATCACTTTCTGCACTTTTCTTACTCATTTCCAGAATTTAAACTAAAT
>NW_024695215.1:0-782 GCF_008729295.1 Plectropomus leopardus | reverse complement strand
ACACACACTGCCTCCTCAGCAACATTTAAAAGCTCCGTTTAAAAATCTCCTGACATGTAGGAGACAAAAAAAGAGCTGAGTGATGGCATGTTTTCTGCACGTGAAATGTCAGCATTGACACACCTGTACTGAGGTACTGTTATGGAAATTTTCAAAAGTGGATTCAAGTATCCGTGTGCAGTTTGGGCAGGTTGCATAAACATCCATGCCACTGACAAGCAGCAGCTGCCAAGTCTCCATCCAGCTGGACGAAGCGATCCCCTGACAGCAGGCGAATCGTTCTGCCGCACACACATTCAGATGAATCTTTTAACGGTTTTCCGTATAAACAGGGTGTGACAGTTTGGAAGGGAAGCCCCGGGAATGCTGATAGCCAGAAAGAGCTGCTTTGAATCTGCCCTTGGTATTAAAATGATTGGCAGCTACATGAATGATGACTAATGATACTCTTTACCTTGACTGGCCACCAGATGAGCTGTACCTCCCACCGATGAGGAAGATTGACAGCATCCTCAGCGAGCAGAAGAGGAGGTTGTTGAGGAGAGTCAGCATGAGCTCTCAGCACCAGGTAATCTGTCCTCATTGTGCCGCTTCTCTCTCCGTCCCCCCATGACTGAAATAATGTCACGGATACCAGCACTGAGCCAATCAATATACACATGAAGGAAATTTAAGACAATAATTGACTAATCAGTTATGTCATTAATCTTACATAAATGTCAATTTCTTTTTTGTTTCCAGCTTTTTCGTGCATGTGTATTAGCTGAGTTTTTAATTTCAAG
>NW_024695214.1:0-214 GCF_008729295.1 Plectropomus leopardus | reverse complement strand
TGATATATTGTGAGAAGCAGAAGAATTGTTCCGAGTACTATTAATGTCGTTGAGTTAAAGTGGAATCAGATTGCCAGGCCTGAAGTTATCAGCAGGGCCGCAACTGCTCCTGTGAGGGGCCAAGGGCTTGGGTCGACTATATGGTATGCGTGTGCTTGTTGTGCCATTAGAGGTTTTCTTGAAGATAAAGTGTTAGGAGTAGAACGAATACATA
>NW_024695213.1:0-801 GCF_008729295.1 Plectropomus leopardus | reverse complement strand
CTCCTCCTCCTGCTCCTCCTCCTCTGCCAAAGGCTTTCTGTTGTTCTAATTAAAGTCTTGTGGGCTTCAGAGGAGCGCTCGTGTCGTCGACGCTCCCGGAGGGGAAGAAGCGAGCGGGCAAGGGGCTTCGTCACGCCGCCATTCCCGCTCATCCCCGAGCTCTCCCCTCCCCTCCCCCTTCGCCGTCTCCGTCTCCGGCTCGATCTCTGCTCCTCGGGGCTTCGTATCAAAAGACTTCCTCCCGTCAGCCTCCTCTGTCTCATTCCTCCCATCCGTCTCTTCACCTCCATTGTAAAAACCAAGAGCCGTGAAGTTTGGCGTTGTCGTGGCGATGCCAGCGGCGGCGCCGATGTGCCAAGAGCCTTTGACAAAAGAGAAAAGGCTGATGGGAGTGTGAGCTCGTCCTGAGCTGAGGGCCGATGGTAGTGAGTGTTTTCGTCCTCCTTCTAGACTCGATTATCCGGATGTTTCCATCGCAGCTCCGTGCTGAACCACAGAGACGGAGAACAACAATATGCTTTTATTAACCCTTTACAAACTGTGCAAACTGGCTCGATTTCTCTCAAAAACATGGAAAGAAGCCAATTAGCAAGTACAAGAAAATTACCTGAAAATAATATATATGATATACAGTTTTTTGTTTTTTTACATGTAAATAAATTTACAAATCAAATCAAATTGAGATTGTAAAAAAAAGAAAGAGATATATAAAAAAAACTAATAAGAAAATAATCTGGGAAAAGAATCCATAAACCTGTATTATTATTGTACTATATCAATAATATACAATAATAAATAGAA
>NW_024695212.1:0-292 GCF_008729295.1 Plectropomus leopardus | reverse complement strand
CCCTGTCCCCTGTCCCCCGGCCCCTGGCCTCTCTGGAGGGTGTGAGGGTCGAGCTTTCATCGGTGAAAAGCGAGACATAAAAGTTAAATTTAACCCCACATTTTCGCTGGCTGTTACAGGGACACATCAGCGTCTTTAAAGTTGTCTTTTTTTACCCTGAGAGACATGACAGGAAGTCTCTGCAGACGTCCTGTGACGAGCAGAGACAGGCTGGATGTTTGGCGAGGACTTTTATTGTTCTGCTCCTCCTCCTCCTGCTCCTCCTCCTCTGCCAAAGGCTTTCTGTTGTTCT
>NW_024695211.1:0-428 GCF_008729295.1 Plectropomus leopardus | reverse complement strand
ACACACACACACACACTTTCCATTCATCTCACTGGGCGAGCAGACAGGGTCAACCAGTTACACCAACAATCTTCCAAACGGAATCAAACAGACGGTTTTCTGTCACTATCAGGTTTCCTCAGACGTAACTCTGTCTTTAACTGACTGAACTGCACCTGTTTTGTCCCACTACATGAAAAACTTCAGTTTTTAGCTGTGAAAAATGTGGGTTTTTTTTTAAATAATACCAGAATGAGTGTAGAAATGTGCTAAAAATCATTTGTATTTATTAAGGAGTTATCCTTCTATAGCCTGGCTAGCTAGTGAACTTTTCTCTGACTGAAATACCTTAAAAACTGAGCGTATTGGCTTGATTAATTCAAAAACTTTGGAAGAAGTAACAAGTTATGAATAACAAGAAAATTAGTTAAAAATGAAATATATAGATA
>NW_024695210.1:0-453 GCF_008729295.1 Plectropomus leopardus | reverse complement strand
AAAAAAAAAAGAAGAGGATTCCTGTGGTCTTCAAGACGATGAACACACTTATTATTATAGAGTTTTTAATTACATAAATGTACCTATGGAAGTAAAAAAAAAAAAACAAAACATAATGTTTCTTTATTTATTCTCTACAATCGCTGTTTTAAAACATATGTCTTTAAAAGAAAATAAAGTTCAATTTAGAAAAAACTGTCTGCTGCATGTGATTTATCAAAAATAAATAAATGAATAAATAAATCCCCTACACCAGGGATATTCAACATTTTTCACCACAGCTAATAGAAAGAGGGAGCGGGGACTCGCTAAAACAAATATTGTATAAAATTTAATTGCATATTTACTTTCTGAAACTTGAGCAAATTTTGCTTGATTTCTTTTAAAACATGAAAAGAGGGCAAAGTGCAACTTCACAAAAAAGACCCAAAAATCAGCAAAAACTCTGTAAAA
>NW_024695209.1:0-859 GCF_008729295.1 Plectropomus leopardus | reverse complement strand
TAGAATAGAATAGAATAGAATAGAATAGAAAGCCTTTATTGTCATTGTACAAATGCAATTACCTAACAGTGCAAGTATTAAAATATAAGCTACACAAACCAAAAATACATTAGGTCCACATACAATTGATATATTTGACCAATGAAATCCTTTGTTCCAACTGATTTCATACCTCCAGGTCAGAGCCAACTTGCTGTCAAATTAGGTGAATATCGTTAACAATTTGGTTTCTCAACACCCAATATTGTAGGAAAAACACTGCAACTACTACATCGTCATCACAAAAAGGTGTCTGTAATATTTCAACATTGAAAATATGATCTAATCCACTGAGCATGTTCCCTCTTCTTACCCTGAGGCTTGGGAGCTGTAGGTGGGGGTGATGGACGTGGTTCTGGCAGGTGTTTCTGCTGCCTGGGAGGGCTGGAGGGGGCTGGCTGAAGCTTCTGGGGTTTGGATCCAGCCTGAGGCTGAACGCCTGGAGGACAGCAGAGAAGAGAGATGAGGAAGGAAGAAACACTTAACCCTTTTCTTGTTCTACTTTCACAAGTATTCAAACCTATCAAAAACAAGGGGATAGGCAATGAACAACTTGGCGATAAATGTTTCTGGCATAAATTTGATTTAGAAAGTTATTTTAAAAAAGCAAAGGAAAAATGTCTGAAGAAAAAAGGAAAAAATCTTCTAATATTATAAGATCCTATAAAACTATATTTATAATAATCATAATTACATTAACTACAAACAAATTATTTTACAAAATAGTTGTAATTTTTAGGTACCATTTTTTCAGATATCTTTTCTGTTATTTTTTTTATTATTATTTTATTATTTTTATTTTTAGGCCTTTTTAAGAAAT
>NW_024695208.1:0-730 GCF_008729295.1 Plectropomus leopardus | reverse complement strand
CTTTCACTGCCTCTGGTGTTTTTTTACTTGTGGAAGTGTTTCCTCAGTTCCTGGTTTTAATCATTTCTCTATTTTAGCGCCTTAATTGTGTGTATGTGTTTGTTTAGGGGGTGGGGATTCTTCTGGTTTTTGGTATTGCAAAATTACAACTTTACTCTCGGACTTATTTTTTCTTTAACATGGACCTAATCCTCCACCGTACAAAACAGACCTTAAAGTTCTTAGATACGCGAAAAGTAATTCATCTTCTTACTTTTTATGTAGGTAACGTGTGGATTTATTCCATCTATGAACCCAACTACAACAAGACCGTATCCTTGGATACCTACTGCAACAAGACCCTCTACCTGTGTGCCTTCTGGACCACCAACCTGTTCTACATCGTGTGTGGTCTCGTCATTTTATGCCGCTGTTTTTCAGCCCTTCTGCGTGACGACAGTCAAACAAACTGAAGAGTGGCTGGTGCGTGTAATAACAGTTACCATGAGAATATTTAACTGTGTTTCGTGTACTTTTTGCAGAGTGTTTGCCATCAGATTTGCATAAGAAACATTGCACTTTTATTAAATCCATTTCAGCACCACGTGGTTTATTGTTCTTATTGTTTTTCACACCTAAACGTACCGTATGTCCCGTCTGTGTCTCGACCGTATGCTACAAGGTAATTCTCAACATGTCATTGCATATTTTTCTTATGACTATTTTTTATTTTATTTATTTATTTTCACTA
>NW_024695207.1:0-456 GCF_008729295.1 Plectropomus leopardus | reverse complement strand
CTAAAAATTGTGCTTTTATATTAACAATTATAAATTTGTAAAACACATTTAAATTATGATAAATTAATATCTAATTATGATAATTATAAATACAGTTTTTCGACATTATTCCCTAACTTAAAAAAAAAGAAAATCCTATTCCAAATCTAATAATTTCTTGCTATTTGTGAACACTTTAGCTAAGTTGCTCATTGCCTTTTTTCCCCACGTTTTCACAGAAATTAAACCAATTTACTCAAGGTTTGAAAGTTTGAATACTTGTGAAGGCGTCATAACGCAGCACAAGAAAACTTATGGAAATCCAGGTGTCAAAACACAAGCTGCTACTGGGACACAACATCTTTTTATGCACCTATAATCCCCAATAAAACATAATTTAAGTGAGAAAAAGAGCCCGTTAAAGTAGTATTGATTCCTCTTCTTCACTGTCTCTGTATGAAACAAATATGTACTCAC
>NW_024695206.1:0-1339 GCF_008729295.1 Plectropomus leopardus | reverse complement strand
GAGACAGAGAGAGACAGAGAGAGAGAGCGAGACAGAGACAGAGAGAGACAGGTTAGTCTCACTCGACAGGCTTTAACCCTTAAACACCTGGATCGACATCAGCTTTGTTTTACGAAACATTTAAACCTGAGAAATTACTTTTGATTCCTTTTTAAAAAAACAAGCAGAAAGTAACATGGAGAGAAAATGTCACAAAATTGCAAAAACAAAAAATTATAAAAAATAAATTGCCGTTGAGGGATGAGGATTATAAAATATTATTTTAAAAAGTCCAGAAAATAATATTTTTATAATTATATATTTTAAATGTTACAGAAAAAATGGGTTCTCAAAGTTAAATTTCAGACTTTTTAAAAACTTTTTAAATATCATTCAGAATTAAATTTAATGCCAAATTCAGAAAACTTCAGATTGTCGTTGTGTTTGAAAGAGGTGAATAAAGTTTTTTTGGGCTTTTGATGGAGGATAAAAACATAAAACACCTCTGCAGTTTGATCTTCTGTAAACCAGACGGATGAACGATGAACGCGGCGCTGAGGCGTTCATCAGAGAGAACGCTTCGCTGCAGCTGCTCGCAGAAAACATCCGTGTGACGGTGAAAAACAAGAGGAAGTGAAGCCGGCGGACTCTGAATCGATGAATCCAGAGAAGAAGTGAAGCTGATGAAACGTGTCGAAGACAGACATCCGAAGGACGGAGACGAGGCTCTGAGAGCTCCCGGCTGCCGTTTTGGCTCCGTTAACCTTCATTTTCTACGTTTTTAACTCTGATCAGCTGAGCGAGAAAAACTGTGTTTCTGACCGTTTCTGCATCTCCCAAAAATGACTACAGATGGCAACTTTAACCCTTTAGGACCCGTTTTAATATCACACACATTCAGACCGCTCTGAACACAAAATGTGCTTCACAAAACGAGCCTTTAAAAACTATTTTACACTAATATGATTTTCTACGTCCACTGATTTATTTTTTTTTACCTAATCATAAATATCAAATATTCATTCATTTTCAAAAATTAAACAATTTAAATGCCAGTTTCTTGCCATGATGCCACCATGTTTTTAGATTTAAAAGAATGAATGATGCTGAGTCTCCTCCTCCTCAGTGTGTGAGTGTAGCTGCCGACAGTCTGGGATCTGTCAGTGTGTGAGTGTAGCTGCTGACAGTCTGGGATATGTCAGTGTGTGAGTGTAGCTGCTGACAGTCTGGGATATGTCAGTGTGTGAGTGTAGCTGCTGACAGTCTGGGATACGTCAGTGTGTGAGTGTAGCTGCTGACAGTCTGGGATATGTCAGTGATCAGCAGCTACATTGACTGTGACAGGTCACCTAGTGGAAAT
>NW_024695205.1:0-308 GCF_008729295.1 Plectropomus leopardus | reverse complement strand
GTGTTTTCTGCTTCAGACAAGCTGGACTTTAAGCGCAGGAGGACGGAGCGGATTCGGCGAGAGCGGATCGACTCGTCTTTAACCAGCGACATGGAAAACAAGAGGAGACCTCGGGCCAACAGCCAATCAGATCCCATCCGCAGGGGGCGGGGCCGACCGAAAACTGTGGGGCTGAAGAAACAGGAAGAGGACAAAGGTAAAAATAAACAAATCAATAAATAAGTGACTGTTTTCAGTTTCGTGCTGTCGGTCCGTAAAGGGAGAGTTCAGATCTTTTAACGTGAAGCTGTGTGAGATATTTATGTTAC
>NW_024695204.1:0-855 GCF_008729295.1 Plectropomus leopardus | reverse complement strand
TATTGAATAAGTGCTATATTTTTCCCAAATCTGCACTGAGTGACTGCCTCCTTGTTGAAGAATTGGATATTTTAAGAGGTAATAGTTTGCTGATATCTTGGTACACACACTTCACACACAGATCTCTCTTTTTAAATTTAGCAGGCCAGTTTGGTTTGGATATAAGTAAGTTTGAGGATCTAAAAAAGCCACTTAAACATCTTCAGCAGGACAGGTGTCACATGCTGGCCGGTTACACCAGTGACAGCGACTTTTAAACCATTATGCAGACCATTATCTGAGAGCCGCTGGTCCAGTCTGGCTGCTTGAACTCTTCAGAGCAAACAGTGTGAGCTGCAGTGATCAGGAGGGTCACTCATTCACCCACTCACGCAAAACACGCACGACGCGTGGACCTCCAAGACCCTACGACTCGGATCGCTGCCATTACGGGACAAGTCAGCACAGATCGATTAATATTTGTCATAATTACCTGAAACATTGAAAAGTCCTCACAATTTAAAGTTCCACCGGGCGCCGCCATGGTGGACTGCACGGTCCTCTGAAGACACAGCGCGCGACGGCTGTCCAAAACACTGCCTGAATTAAACTCAGCCAGGCCGGTTGCATTCATTCCTAATATCAAATGCTTTTCCCCCCCATAATAATTTTCAAATTATTCTTATTGAAAAGTTGTGATCAAGTCATATGATTATCATTGCGTGATTTGCATGGATGTATGTGCACGTGTATATAAATTGTTATATTTATTCCACATGTTGTCGAGAATCCTCCTCCGTTTAATCTGCTTTTCTTTTTTCTGTATTAAACAACTAAACGGACTTTATTTACACACACACACACACACACACACAC
>NW_024695203.1:0-352 GCF_008729295.1 Plectropomus leopardus | reverse complement strand
AAATAACTAACAGTAAATTACCTGAGAAAAGTGCTAGAAAATTCTAAATATAATACAATATAAACAAATATATGTATTTCTATGGCCTAATTTTAAATGTATAATTATAAGAATCATAAATGCCATTATTTTAATATTTTTCCCTAGTAAATTTCTGTTATTATCTCTCTTTTTAAAAAAGGATAATTTCTAGGTCATTTCCTTGCCATTTCTTACTTTTTTTTTGCAGTCCTATTTCATGCCAAGTTGCTACTTGGATACTTGTGAAAGGCATCTAAAGGCAGCGCAAGAACACTGATGTCAGTCCTGGTTTCAAAGGGTTAATGTGTTAATTATTGCCTGTGTATGATTA
>NW_024695202.1:0-589 GCF_008729295.1 Plectropomus leopardus | reverse complement strand
GTGAGTCAAAATTACAATAAGCAAAAACAAATTAAAATATATGGAAATAAGTCAAAATTATTAAAAAAAATTTTTTTTTAAATACAGATATGTCAAAATGATTTAATAAGTTGTAATTATTAAATAATAAGTCAAAATTAGGAGATAAAGTCAAAAATTTTAAATAATTAGTCAAATTTTAGATAGGACAATATGAGCAGTTACGTTAGCTGACTAACACTGTTAGGTGACTTACTTCCTCTTTTTATTTGTTTAAAGTTTGATTTCTTATCTCATACTTTGTTATTTCCTTTATTTCTCTGATGATCAACAAAAATAAAAAGGCAGAGAATCAGGGCGTTTGTTTATCTGATCAGCAGCTCCGGTGCAAACACCTCCACTCCCTTCAGCCTCACTCACTTGTCTCCACCCGTCCTGTTGAGGGCAGCCTCTTCACAGCATATTTGATCAACGCGCTTTACTTCCCTAAAAGCTGAGAATTGTGGCGCGACGCCTCACGTCTCCACCGACGCACCGCAACGTGTGTTTAACGCTGTCGATGCACTTTAAGCAACTAACACCCAACAAAACCACATCTGATCGAACCGTC
>NW_024695201.1:0-674 GCF_008729295.1 Plectropomus leopardus | reverse complement strand
ATATACTATTTGGTTATTCATTGCACCACACTCTCAGAGTGCACTGGGCACAGACGGAGCAGAAGAATGTTAGACGCAGTAAAAGTGAAACTTAAGTGCTAATTGTACTGGTTCTTAAAGTTGGCATTTACTCAGGTTTGCAGTAGTTGCTCCTCTAATCCAGTGACCCGATCAGCTCTGACTGGATCGACTTATCAGTTACAGAAACCGTGACTCAATCTCCACACAGCTGCTGAGGAAAAGTAAAATTGTTTTGCCTGTGCTGCATTTGTTGCAATGTGAAATTTTTATGTCATTAAAATCTTATGGAATTTGAGTTGGTTATCACTTGTGTTTGTAGGAGTGTAAGGCAGGCAGACTTAGTGTTAGTATTAGACATGCTGATAACTGGACAACAAAACTACCTGGTAAATATCCCAAAAGTTATTTACTTTTTGACTTTGTTGTAACTCTACTTTGAAATAGTGACACAGCCTATTCGGCGACATCACTTTAAATGTGGCCAACTTTTAAACATGGACCAATAACATTTCCCAACTAAATTATAACTCCAAAGTGGAGAACATTTACCATGTGAACCCAAAATAACTTATTTCTTCCAACATAAACACTGTTAAGCACAATTGACTGCAGTATTAGGGCATTTGTAGGCAGTAGTGGTGGAGCAGTGTCTC
>NW_024695200.1:0-430 GCF_008729295.1 Plectropomus leopardus | reverse complement strand
TTAAGCACTGGGGAGGAACTTTAGTTTTTTATTTTGGCTTAAGTGAGGGGCATCCTACTTTAAATTGCTATATTTTGTATTTAGTTTACTGCAGATTTTTTTTTTTAATGAAAGCATGTCTTCCAAACCCACAGACAGGTTTCTAGGGCGTGTTTTCTTTAGATATTGTCAAGGTTACACCATTTAACATAGTCATAAACTGTAAAAACAGACATATTCATTTGATTTTCTAATTTACGATGGTCCTCGAAGACATTATATGTGACAAAGACTTTCCCCAGAAAAAACCACAACCAAATCTAAACTTAAATAGTGATGTTTCATCAAAATCACCTTTACTCTAGCCTACATCTCAATCTAATTTCTGCCTAAATAAACCGTTTGCGGAATAACTGAAGTAAGACTAAAGTTTTCATTATTAGCAATATAC
>NW_024695199.1:0-528 GCF_008729295.1 Plectropomus leopardus | reverse complement strand
ATATATTTATTTTTATATAATTTTGCTTATTGCTTATTTTCAGGTAATTTTTTCTTATATTTTTCACTAATTTTTATCTAATCTAACCAATATGCTCAGGTTTCAAGGGGTTAAACAAGTGGTCTGAAAAAAAGGAGCTTCTTATTTAAAACAACTGGATTTTTCCAGCTTTGCCAGAATTTATCTTCTGTATGAATTTGTTTTCTTCAATCTGAAATGTCAAACTTTTGCTTCAGAGATTCGTTATTTCCTCTCTGGAGGAGAGATAAGGCACAGACACAAAAAAACACGTTAGAGAACTAGCAGAGACGGAGGCCGACCGTCGTGTTGCCTCACGTCCCCGAATTTCAGCCAAAAAATTGCACTTGAACAAACGATGACGACCGGCCGGCTTGTCAGTCTTTGGTCCTTAGTCGGACGTGTTTATGATTGCAGCTTCCAGCAGAGAAGAAAAACACACAGATAAATTCGGTCCTGACACTTTTCACTTCCGGGTTTTGGTTTGAAAATGCAAAAAAAACCAAAAAA
>NW_024695198.1:0-412 GCF_008729295.1 Plectropomus leopardus | reverse complement strand
CTGGTTTCAAAGGGTTAACCTTGTAGATTAAATTGTGTTTTGAGCTTTGCTGTTTTCTGAATGTGTTTTCTTACTTTTAGACTTTAAACTTCTGTTTAAACATGAGGGAAGTTAGTAGAGAAGAACATCTCTGATATAGAAATGATGGTTTATTTGCTTCTTTCCAAGTTTTAAATGTTTAGATAAACAGAAAATAAATAAAGGAGTAGATGCTCTAGAGTTCAAACAAAACGGTCCAAACACAACCTGAAACCAACGGCCGATAAATCAGACCGACCGTGACCCTCCGACACAGCTGACCTCTCCCAGGCCTGAGTGACCCCCCACACCCACGACCCCCCTCCCAGTAAACAGCCTCCATGTGCACCACAAAATGACGGAGGCCAGTCACAGCGGCCCCATACATGTTTCG
>NW_024695197.1:0-583 GCF_008729295.1 Plectropomus leopardus | reverse complement strand
AGTTATATATAAAATATATAATTATGTACATTTTCCCCCAACTTTTCTTTTAAATTCAAAATATACTTTTAAATTGAAAGTGGTTTCTTGCAAAGTTGCTCATTGCCTTTTTTCCGTGTTTTCAAGAGAAATCAAACCAATTTGTGTTCACAGGTCTGAATACTTGTGGAAGGCATCTGAAAAGCTCAAGAAAACTGTTGTCGTTCCAGGTTTTTAAAGGGTTAATAGTGTCCACATCTTCATTGCATTTACTCTTGAATACAGGAAGGAATAGTTTAGCAAGTAAAAATAAAAATATTTGTAATAAAACATTTTCCTACATTTTTCGTCCTTAAATTTAAAAAAAAAAAAAAATTGCAATGAGATGTGTTTGGATGAACATTAGACTGTCAAACCAAAATTTCTCTGAATGAAGACAATTCTAAAACAAATTTTTGCACTTTGACTATCAAGTTATTTAACCATTTGAAACCAGTTTGGTTAGATTTCTTTCAAAATGAGCAACTTGGCAATAAATGTCTCGCAAATTACAATTAGTAGATTTATAAATCTATTAAAAATATGATAAGGAAATGTATGTTAA
>NW_024695196.1:0-726 GCF_008729295.1 Plectropomus leopardus | reverse complement strand
CCCCCCCCCCCCCCCAAACCTCCCTCCCCTAATGAAACGCTGAGCGGAGGAGTGACAGCACTGGAGGCTGCAGAGACATGGCTGAGGGAATCCCTGCACAAACCCACTGAGGTACATCACCGAGCTGCCATTCAAACCAGCCTGACACAGCAAAAACACTGCAGCTTATCCGAGGAATTATGACAACAACAAAAAAAAAAACATTAGCTTTATTGTGTGAAGCGGCTAGTTTTTCCTAAAAGCACAGCCCGCAGCGGGAATCACACACGCCGACTAATGTTTTGTGTCTTCACAAAAAAAGGATAGAGGAAATAAATGCGCGAAATGATTTACCTGAGCGGCTGTCAGTGATGAGGAAGTGTCGGATGATGACCCTTCTTCTTCTTCTTCTTCTTCTGATTCTGCTGCTGCTTCTTCTTCTTCTGCGCTCAGGTCCACGGTCCTCCTCAGCCTCCAAGTCAAGCCTCCTCTCTCTCTCTCTCTCTTTCTCTCTTTCTCTCTCTCCCTGCTCTCTCCACAATGCATGCCGGGAACGTGAGGGGTGTAGTGAATTCATTACTGCAGTCGCTCCATGAAGCTCATTGGCCGACAGGAAAATTGTGGGCGCATCTCTCACTGTAAGGGGGGTCAAATGTGAAGCGGGGGGAAAAAAAGGGCGAAAATGCATCAGTTTTTAAATATACCGGTATGTTGTTTTATTTTCCACACACCCCTGAAATGTATCTA
>NW_024695195.1:0-2463 GCF_008729295.1 Plectropomus leopardus | reverse complement strand
ATTATATCAAAACTCGAAGTCCAAAAGGAATAAGAATCAAAACTACTTCACTGAAAACTAACCAGAATGACGTGATGAACACAGGGATGTACTATGGGAAGAAATCTAAAGACAGACAGAAGCAGGAAGTAACACAAAAAAACCCCCAAATAAAGTCCTCAAAATAACAGAAAATTAACAAAAAACCCGTCATGCAGTAGACTTCTCTCTGTTGAACTCAGAACAAAGTGCAATCAAACAGTAAAACTAGGCAGTGATGATTGAATATAAACCAAGACTCTGTTATTGCATTGCCCACGTCTTGCCTAAAATGTTTTCAGAAACATATTTTTGTGAACTGGATAGCTGTAATATGAGAGTTTTTGAACAGGAATTGGGCGCAATAATGATTCCTGCATAGCTTACCATTTAACTGTAATACAAGATTGTAACAAGGTGGCTGCCACTGTGTCAGATGGACGAGTTTGCATTGTTTCACCAACGAGCAGGCCCGCTTATTAGTAAGATGCATGCAGTGCATTCTGGTAGTTGTAGGTTTTCTCCCTTTTGAGCAAAACCAAATGCTATTTCCCCTTTTCTCTGTTTTCTCTGCACATATAGCACCAATTTCAAGAGTATTTGTCTTTTTACTGCATAGACAGCCTAGTTCTATGAAAAGACCATCTTTCCAGCAGTGAAATACTTCTTTAAAGATCTGATCTTCTTTCACCACCGACTTAAATTGATTAAAGTCCCGCGTCAAGATAAAACCCCCAGACTTGGTGCAAAGGAGTGATGAGAAGACGTGTATGACTGCGTCCCACAAATATTTCCTCACTTTCACTCCTTTTCTCCATCCCGCCCCCTGTAGCCCTCTGTGAGAAACATCAATATCACTGACAGATGGTTGAAGCGCAGCGAAAGCGAGATGGGGGGAAAAAAAAGCTTCATACAGTAGGTATTTGTGCTATGTGTGCATCCTCATCTAGTTTCATTTAAAGCCAAAAGAATTTCCATCTTCTGCTGGTGTTGAAGCTAAATGAGGCTCTGATTCCTGAATATTCATCCACTGACGTGACGCTGCACGCTCTGCCGCCTGATATAAACTATAGCAACACATTAGAGTTCAGTGGCATCGCAACAAATTCACTTTCACCTGCCATATTAACTCTAACGCCTGACAATTAATGCTGAGGGAAGTGCATGATGCAACGCAACACATGCACTCGCACACACACAGAGCAGACACGCAGCTAAGCCTTAATAAGGGGATTTGATTTGGAACGTATCATCATGCACCGACATGCTTTGTGTGGCTATTTGTCAGCGGCAGGTTTGAAAAGTTGACTGTGTGACGTGTTGTTGTGAATATGCTGGAGTTTATATGGGCTGCATGATGAATAGCTGGTGTCAGGTGTTACCATGGGGATGATTACTTGAAAGCAGCCAAGGCACTATAAGCATTTGGGATTTCTAGCCAACCCATCAAATGCTTGGCAGGCCATTTATTTCAAATATACAGGTAGTTTCAGGCGATAAGAATCTGCGTGTGTGTGTGTGTTTGTGATGCAGACAAAATGAGATCACGCTGCATTTCATTCAAACATCCCTCCTCCCATTTAATTACAAAGCTGTGCTGACACATATCACTGTCAACATCGGTGGCATTGACCCCCGTAACAGGACGAGACACTGGCTCTTCGGCGCTCTCAGCTCGGACGGCTCGGAAGTGTTTTTGTTCCTTGTCTCTCCTCATCTTCCCAGCGAACTGTAAAGCCCTCCACATGTAGGGGAGAGTCCCTGAAGCCAGCCCTCTCACTCACGGCCTTGTTGCTAACACGCTCCACAGGCCACAACAAAAGGGGCTCTGAAAACAACCTCTCAAAACTTTGACTGGCAGCCGCGGCGGTGCGATCCGCCCCAGTGCTCCACACAGATACTTTGCAGATTTAGAGAGATAGGAGTTAAGCTCAGGATCCACCGATCCCTTTGGTCTTCTTTTCTTTTCTTTGCCAATTTGGGACATCTGCTCTGAGACCACTGCATCATTCCCCCACTACGTTTGCTCAAAAGCCTAAAGTCTGTCTCTTCCTGCTCCTCTCTATCCGTGGCCTTTCCCCCTCCCCTGGTGGGGATTTGTCATTCAAACTGGGTTGAGGGGACCTAAACCCCTCTATCTCATCAGTAAACATACAAATGCATAATCTGTTCATTCTTTCCAGCCCATTCACATGCATGCTAATGATCTCTGTTGGCCCCTCTTTTCACCAACTGCTGTGGTGCTTTGAAACACACTCTGGCAGTCAGATGAGATGTGCTCCTTTGGACGCTGCGTCGGGCTGCATTTGGTTATATTTTTACAGTGGACAATGAAGAATGTCACAGTGTTTCTCGTTTTTTTCCCACCTCATGGCAACATGACAGCGCAGTCATGGCCTCCTGGTTGAACACACACACACACACACACACACACACACACACACA
>NW_024695194.1:0-478 GCF_008729295.1 Plectropomus leopardus | reverse complement strand
ATTTTTTTGCCATTAACTCAAGGTCAGAGGTTTGCAGAAATCCGAGCTGTCCTGAATGCGTCACGGGGCTGAACACGGAAGTGTTGCAGCTCTGCATGGTTGTTCCTGCAGCTCGAGACTGAAATTAGCTGCAAAATGTTGTGAAACAGGTATTTTTTTGGAGCTGCACTTCCGACACCGAACAGACTAAACCGCGGTGAGTACCACAAACCGGACTCGCGGCTGCTTCGTTTCAGGCTGAAAATGTCGCAGTTTTAAAGTTAATGCGGACTTCAGCATCGCTCGTGTTGCTGCTAAAATTCCTCAAAGAGGAAACAGTCTGAGCTCTGACATTTTAAATATCGTATCTCAAATAAAACTGAAGAAGATTTTTTTAATGTGAAATATCCAAAAGATTTTGGACAAATGTGTAACCTCACCTCATTAAAACCTCCAACTCATTCTCCTTTAACTCAAAGGATATAACCTGTTATTATGA
>NW_024695193.1:0-587 GCF_008729295.1 Plectropomus leopardus | reverse complement strand
AATTATTATAATATCCCAAAATCCAATGAAACATCTTTAATCAAGCTTTAATCAAGAAAATAATAAAAATGAGAGTAATCCTCAGCTGCAGCCCTGACATTAGTGAAAAGGTGCAGGCATCACTGTGCTGCAGCGGCACAACGAAAAACACCAGCAGCACCTATAAATCATTATGATTGGTGAAAAAAAAAAGCACCACAATGATTTTGCAACCACATTCTTATTACATTTAGGGCTACAGGACACCAGTTCAAACCTTTAGCTTCTGACATGACGCCAGAGGCACTTCCCCAAAATAAAACATAATGTCACACGGTCTTTTGAGAGCTGGAATCAGGCCGTTTGGTGACAGAGACAGGAAAACTGTTACGAAAAAAGATATGGCAGCCTGTCAAACCCAAAAGGAAACTGCTGCTGGCAAAGCAATCAAAAGCTTTTTAACCACTGCGTCTCCTCAGAGGGAGGAAAACAGGTGCTTGTTGTCTGAGCGAGCGGGAAGAAAAGGCAGCAGCTAACATTCGTGAGTCAACTGTCAGTACAGCGGAGCAACACCGCCTGAGGAAAGGAGCCGTGATATGTGAAGCTCC
>NW_024695192.1:0-298 GCF_008729295.1 Plectropomus leopardus | reverse complement strand
GTAATAAATTTATATTTAAAATTATGTTCAAGAAAAAAAAAAATAGAAAACAAATACTTTTTTATTTTCAGGTCATTTTCATGTTTGCTTTCAGCTGCTTCATCCTCAAGTTGAGAGGTGGAGGGCTGATGATAAAGTAATAGGTTTAAATTCAGTATTTGCTGACCTTTAACTAATGTTACTGTATTTTTCACACTGTAGAATCCAGATCCGTGCAACATCCTCCGCACTCCGATAGGAGAGGAAAAACGGGCTGAGTCTGAGGGCATCTCATCTGTCATTGCAGGATCACTGCTGG
>NW_024695191.1:0-491 GCF_008729295.1 Plectropomus leopardus | reverse complement strand
ATTATTATTATTGTTATTATTATTATTTTTTTTAACTTTAAGGTTATTTTTTGCAGGCTTAACTTATTATTTATGTTTTGCTAACTGTTGAGGCATTTCTTGTAAGTTGCTTATTGCCTTCTTTCCATGTTTTAAAGTTAAATTAAGGCTGTTTGCTCCAATTTCAAGGGGTTAAATATTTCTCTGAAACATTATAATTTACATCAAACAAGCAACAATCAAAATTAAACTTCTGAAAAGAAAAGTCCTTGGTTGTTATTTATTTAAATTGTTTTTTTTAAAAAAAAAAAAAAAAAAAGGCAGATCATCATACGGTAGCTTTTAAGTGACAGTGGCCTAGGAACATCAACAAACAGCCTGTCATCTGCCATCTCATTTAATTTAAATATTGCTTATATATAGATTTTATTTCAAACTTGCAAAGTTAAATAGAAAAAATAAAAATATAAGTAAGAAAACAACATCAAAATCTCCAACACACATGTTTAGAA
>NW_024695190.1:0-475 GCF_008729295.1 Plectropomus leopardus | reverse complement strand
ATCAGATCCTGCCCCCCTTTTGCATAATAAAGACTAAATAACACTGATGCATTAAATAAGGAAAAAAAAAGAAAAGTTATACAAAGTTAAAATGATACCCCAGGTTTATATTTATTTACCATCATATTTGAACCTTTTTTTAAATTTTATTTTTATTTTTAGTTTATTTATTTGCGCAAACATGAGTATAGAAAAAGGCAGGAACAAAAATTAAAAAGTTTAAACAGCTTATGGAGACAAAAATAATCATTCATAAAAAGAAAAAAACAAAACAAAAACATAACATAAGTGATCAAATGTTTGAAGATTTAGCAGTGATAAAAAAAATGTATAAAAATATGCAAATTACAAACTAAAGTGCCATTAAAATGAGTCTTTTTTCAGCTGTTTTGCAAAGTTGCAAAGAAAACAGATTTAATTTCTTGCATATTTTTGTGTGTTTGTGCGATTTATTTCTTTTTCCACTTTTTTTTTT
>NW_024695189.1:0-349 GCF_008729295.1 Plectropomus leopardus | reverse complement strand
TCTATTTTGTATAATTCATTTCTGAATGGAAAAAATAAAAATGGCTGTTTTTTCATATTTGGATTTTGAAAATTAAGAAACTATTTGCTTTTTGTTTTCATTTCTGTTTCTGAAAGGAAAATTCAAAGACCAAAAAGTACACCAACCAGACCCAGCAGGGTCAGAATCTTTGTATCATTCGTTCATTCATTTTTCAAAGTAAAACCAAAAATAAAAAAAAAAACTTGTTTTTTCAATATTTGTTTCCAAAACCAAAATGATGAAAACAGATAACTTGTTCATCTGAAACTCGATTATGTGTGTAAATAAAAACATGGAAAAAACTGATAATGAGGTGGTCAGTGTGATA
>NW_024695188.1:0-804 GCF_008729295.1 Plectropomus leopardus | reverse complement strand
AAATAAAAACAATTTTTATTATAATTTTCTGAGAATTGACTGACTATCTAATGACTAATTAACTAATTAACTAACTGACTGACTAATTAATTGTTGCAGCAGTACTTAAAACTTAAACTAAAAATTTAATTCAAAATTTATTTATATTAATTTTAAATTTAAAAATGTCATTTATACTCGTCATATTTTATAATCCCTTTTTTAGGCACAAATCTTCATTTGTAAAGTAACTTAAGCTGTCAGATAAATGTAAAAAGTATAATATTTTCCTTTGAAATATAGTAGAGTTAAAGTATAAAATAGCGGAAAAATAATATAATCAAGTAAGCACGAGTATCTTTAATCCATCCTTAAGCGCAGTACTTGAGTAAATGTACTTAGTTCACAGGGCCATATGGATTTGTTCCCCTCCAAAATATTCCATCTTCTCTCTGCCTCCGCCACCCCTCACACTCAGCCTCCCGTCATGCGGCTGAGTTGAGTGGGGATGTCAGCCTCCTCTTAGTTTCCCAAATTGCTCCCGAAACCTAGCCAGCCATGGCAGATCTGCATTCGGCAGAGGACGGAATGAGGGCACACGGAGAGGAACAAGTGTCCAAAATGAAACATGTAGATGTTTCTTTGCATGATGGCCCTCGGGGTTGGGGGGGACACACCAGCTTTTTAAACAGTGAAACACCTCATGTTTACGTGTCCATAAGCACATGGTTATGTTTAGGAATATATATATATTGGTTTGGCTCTACATTTATATGGGAAGTTCACTATACTTAACTATACTTTGTTACAAGTAAAAATCCTGCA
>NW_024695187.1:0-811 GCF_008729295.1 Plectropomus leopardus | reverse complement strand
CATCAAATTTCTATTTTATGCACTGTTTTTTTTATTTAAAAAAATGTATTCATTTTATTTTAACTTGTTTTATTATGTATTTTATGCACTGTGTTTAAGTACAGCACTTTGGTCAACTGCGGTTGTTTTAAACATGCTCTATAAATAAAGGTTGAGTTGAGTTGAAAATAACAAACAAACTTTGTTACACACTCTAAAATTCAAAATTGTGAATAAAGTGTGAGGAATAGTCAAAGGAATAGTCAAAGCTTTCGAATTTGCTAAAAAGTCACTGTCCCAACCCAGTTCTCCCCTATACATTAGGGCTATCTAGCCCATTAATGGTTTGGTATTTTTGTGAGATTGGTCAACAATTAGAACACAGTAGAGTAACATCAGACTTCTAATAACACTGTTAGGGGTCAACGTTTCAAACTATTTTAACAATTTTTAAAAAAAATTTTTATGTGAGTGCAAAAGGGCAGTACAAAAAATAATAATAAAAACAGGGTACTGATAGGCAACACATACATAGGGGTAGATGGAGACAGAAATTTAGACAAGACCTGACAAGACAGGACAAACAAACAAAAAATAACAACAAACATACAAAAAAATGAACAGGCATGGTGGTATTCTTGCTGCTGTTGATATGCAAACCGATTATGTTTCTATGCTTTAGGTAGTTATTGAGGACATTCATGTATATGTGTTTAGGGGCATGTGTGTCTGCAGCTGAGAAGGAAAAGAAAGAAGATGGACTGAACAAATAGCACTAAGAGGAAAATAGGTTATACCATATGAATAATGATAAGACGGATATATATTTACA
>NW_024695186.1:0-462 GCF_008729295.1 Plectropomus leopardus | reverse complement strand
TAAATCGGTGGCTGGTAATAATTTATTTTAGGTCAAACATGCTTATTTTACTAGCCCAAATGTATGCATATTAGTTATGACTTTAGTTTTTAATTATTTCAAAATGCTGTTGTTAAACACCTGAAAATGATTACAGAGATACTTTGGGACCTGTTGAACAAGAATATTATGGGTTTTGCTGTTAAGAACTTGATTTGATTTTTAAAATCAGAATTTTAAAATCTGCCTATGTAGAGGTGAATTGGATATTGTTAGGATTTTGTCATCTAATAATGAAATTGCTCTTCCGTTTTAAACAGCCGTCAAGGCCATTCGAGTATAGATCACTGAGTTTACAAAGTGTACTTGAATGCACCGTAGTCTGCGCTGACATGCTTTGCTGTTGCTGTGTTAAACCCATCTCCAACACACAAACCCACCACAACGGTAAATGACACCAAAATGCCATAGAGACTCTCAGCG
>NW_024695185.1:0-651 GCF_008729295.1 Plectropomus leopardus | reverse complement strand
GGGCTGTGTGCACGTGTGGAAGAGAGAGAGAGCGAGAGGGAGAAATGAATGTGTAGGTGTGTTATTCGACTTTGCAATGAAGGGATATGCAGTATAAGGAGAGTGGAAGTGGGGGGGGGGCATAGTCGGCGCCAGAGGAAGGAGAAAAACTATAGCGTCCATGTCATCCCACGTGCAGATTAGCGTGCTCAGACTGTATACAATGAAATAGCATGACCTTGGCGGGGTCAGTCTGCTCTGACAATATTTGCCAGGGCATTGTTTCAAATCAATAACTCATTAACAAAGTACAAAGGAAGTTGCTGTGGGTTTGTGAGATTCTTTATTAGAAAAGAGCGGCTGCAGGCCAGAAAGGTCATCGCTGTGACATCTCGGCTAGCCTCGCGCTGCCGCCCGGATTGTCAGGTGAAATTACTGCGAGCCATTAATTGACATAAGGCAAAGGAGAGCGGGCAGGCAGACAAGGCTGTGTTTGTTCCAGGATGACCCTGAGGTGCCGTGTTTGTGTGTATGTGCGTGCGTGTGTGTGTCTGTGTATGTCTTTATTCGGGTCAGCCTGTATCCACAACAGGGTTGTGTGCAGAGAGAGAAAGAGACGGAGAGCGAGAGAGACAGAGAGAGAGAGAGAGAGAGGGAGAGAGAGAGAGAGGG
>NW_024695184.1:0-2178 GCF_008729295.1 Plectropomus leopardus | reverse complement strand
GATTATACACTAAAGATAAACAGACGTATTACATGATATTCCATTTCTGCCAATATATCCCCCTAAATCCTACACACTGGACCTGAAAGTGTTCCTTATATACTGTGTACAAATAACATCACACAATTAAACATTTTGATTTGAGAAGTGTTAATAAGAGCTGAGGAGAAACTGGAAAAAAATCAACTGGTGTTTCCCACAGTAATAAATCCAAACAGGTCTGCTTTTCCCAAACCCACGAGTACAATGATGGTTAATGGTTTATAGTTTTCCACAGGGGAAATGCATACTGCTGCATGAGCATGTATTTTGGAATATTAATATTTAGTGTGTCTTCAGTTATCCAGCTGAGATATTCCTAACCTTAGTGGAAACTTGACACCCACAACAAACCAAGTACAGACGATCACAGTACTAACGTGAGTTTGGGAATTTAAATCCAGACCATGAAATAAAATAAATCCCTTCTGAGGAAACACAGTTGATGTCCAAGGAAACAGAAGCATCAGTAAGCATTTGTTCTCAGAGTTCCCATCGTGGTCCTGATCCTGTTAATTCTTTGCTACACTGAATTTCCTGAGCTAACTCCAATTGTACACATGACGCGAATTTACAACCTGCTTTGCTTCGGGGCCACTTTTGCAAAATGACAGGAGGCCAGGGGCCAGTCACAGCAGCCTCATACATATTTCTAGGATTTTAGAACTTAAGAAAATTTTTAGGATTTGGGGATATTTCTAATACATTTACAGGTCTCCAGGATTTTAGGATGTTTCTCAGACTTGAGGATATTTTTTTAGGATTTTAAGACATACAGTATGTAGGATTTTGGGATATTTCTAATACATTTCAGGGACTTTGGGATGTTTCTAGGATTTTAGGAAGTTTCAAAGACTTCAGGACATTTCTAGGATTTTATAACATTTCAAGGATTTAAGGATGTTTATTGGATTTAAGGACATCTCTAGGATTTTAGGAAGTTTCAAGGACTTCTGGACATTTCTAAGATTTAAGGACATTTCTAGGATTTTAGGACATTTCTAAGATTTAAGGATGTTTATTGGATTCAAGGACATTTCTAGGATTTTATGATGTTTCCAGAAGTTGAAAGTTTCAAGGACTTGAGGACATTAGAGTCTTAGCTAGGACCTCTGTCAGGGGTACGGGTGGATCCTCCACTGGCCCTTGTTTTTTGATAAACAAGCTCTATTTTGATGCTGCTTTATGTACTCTGGCACCTTATGTATACTAAAAGTACAAAAACAATTCCCAGCGTGAGTCATTTTATTTGTATTGTGAATTATAAAATGGTTGGTGGGCCATATAGCACCCTGTCGAGGGCCAGATTTGGCCCACAGTCTGTAAGTTAAGTATCACTGCTCTGCAGTCATATATCAAAAATATAAAGCAGCTCAACCTACTAAATGTTTGAGAAACTTTTCAGTATATTCCTGTGATTGAACACATATTCTGATACTAGCTGATGTTTACAAAATTCCCCTGAAAACTGACCCTCGTCTTGTCACTGTGTAGAATAAATAAACTTTATTTCATCACTGATGGAAACTCTGGTGTGGTCTGATTTGTTGTTTTGGGGGTTTGTTTGCACTTAAGTGTGAGTCTGGAGCGTGAGCAGCTCACCTTCTGTGCGCCAGAGAAGGCGTGATAGAAGCAGGATACATAGGTCATTATGGCCTTCTCATCCGGCCTCAGCGTACCCACGATGTCTACACATCACCCAGCACCCAGCAGCACAGAGACAGGGGAATGGAGAGAGGCAAAGAGAGAGAGAGAGAGAGAAAGAGAGTGAAGCCAAAGCTACATGATCCCTGCAGGTTGTGAGAGTGAGAGATACTGGCTCCTTCTTTGGGTCCACAAATTCTAGCTCCTCCCACACTGATGGCAGGAAGAGGGACGTCAGGGAGGACAGTTTGAGTGTTTTTTTGAAGAGAGTTGAGGGACACAAGTTCAGGATTGGGACACAAACACACACATCATCTGCTAAACCAAGGCCATTAAATCTCTTTAGCAAAGTCTGAAGCCTGTTGTTCCTTTGGTTTGGTTCACTGTAGGTGAATAAAGCACAATGCTGACAAACGCAGTAAGTCTGGAGATGTAAGAGTTTGCTTCTTATCGTGCAAAGTCTGTTACAAATACAAACTTTCTCTGTAGCTACCG
>NW_024695183.1:0-876 GCF_008729295.1 Plectropomus leopardus | reverse complement strand
AACAATAAATTGGAAGACTGAGTTTGGAATGAAACAACAAAAGAGAAAATGACAGTGATCAGAGATTTAGGAAATAAGGTTACCAGTGCTTTATGTTTTACATTTTACCGTAATAACAAGCAGCGTTATATCGTGTACCACCTGTATGTTATAGAAGCTAATCTGTAAGGTTCATAAACCTCTCGTATTTGTGATTAGGTACCATTAACACAACCAACAAGTTTTAACCTAACTACAAACCGCTAACCCAGATTTATATCGATGCTAGTTTTAGCTAAATGTTAGCTGTGTTTAAGCTAACGTGACTTTTACAACTGATTGTAATAACACTGGCATTACCTCAGTATTTAGGCTTCCTGTCTGACATCAAAAGCACCGACGGAAAAAGTGACAGCCATAAAAAATGTGTTCTACGTTAACAAATTAAGTAATTCAAGAAGCCAAATTCACATATCGCAGCAGCAGTCACAACACACACCGGTTCAACAGATTCAGTATCAAGCTCGCAGCAGAATCAACGCTGGACTACTGTGGTGAAAACTTTCTTTCAAAGTAAAATAATGACCATATATTGGATGGTTTTGATCACCTGCTGACAGCACCACTGTTGGGAAAGTTACTTCTGGAATGTAATTGGTTAAAAACTACAAGTTACTCGGTTAAAAAGTAATAACTAATGTAACTATTTTAATTACTTTTTTAAAGTAATGTAACATTACGTTTGAAGACTTTTTCATTTATTTTCTGACGAATGTTTTAAACATGGCATGAAAAGCAAAAAAAGTCCAGAAACTGGCTATGTCAAAAAAAGGTATTCTACAGAGCGAAAAGATGCAGTATGTTAAATTACTGGATACCCTGTCAAAAAAGTAATGT
>NW_024695182.1:0-365 GCF_008729295.1 Plectropomus leopardus | reverse complement strand
AAAGGTAGTTTGCATGTAACTTTTCACAAATTTTTTGCAAATTTTTGGCAGCCCTCTTGTTAAATTGCTTATCGCTTTCTTCACAGGTTTTTGAAAAAAAAAAAAAATCTAGCCAGTTTTGATCAGGTTTCAAAGGGACCTCAAAACAGTAAAAAAAAAAATTCCGAAAACTGTAATTATAATTCTTATAATTATACTTTTAAAGCTCATTTTCTTTTTTGTTTATGTTTCCTACTTTTCGGCCTCCAACTTGCAAAACATCCGTAAAAGGTAACAAAAAATGACCTCAAAATCTAATTAGCAAGAAAATCATATTATTTTTTTTTTTGTTTTTGTTTCTTAGTTTTGACTAATGCCTTGCAAAT
>NW_024695181.1:0-253 GCF_008729295.1 Plectropomus leopardus | reverse complement strand
TCTTCATCAAACATCCAATACTCAACATCTTTGTCACTGCGAACACACCACATCCTCAAATCCAAATCTAGATTTATGTGAATGGAAATGGGACAAAGCTTTAGTGGTGTTTCTACAAGCTAATCTCTGTTATCGCACTAAGCTTACATCTCTACATTCTCCCCGTCTTGTGCCAGTCCACTTAGCATGCTCCCGTCCTCTGCTGTGATGTACTCCTGTTTAACACCTTGGCTAAGCTCGCTGAATAATGCAG
>NW_024695180.1:0-876 GCF_008729295.1 Plectropomus leopardus | reverse complement strand
TCTTTTAAATCTGTGTTTTGAGACCAAGTGTGGGTATATATTTTTTATTTGAATGTTTCTGCTTATATATCTGAAGTAAAATTGAAAGTTGAGGAGGAGAAGTCTGTCTCAGTCAGCATCTGTCGCTACACCTGAGAGCACCGAGGTCCTTTCCTCTTTTTTGTTTTCTTGGATTTTTGGTTTTAACATGGGAGTCTTTTCAAGGTTTCTCGACTACTGTGTCTTCATCCGAGCTGTAACTGAACTTGTTTTCAAAGACACAGCTGTGTTGAAATATCAGAAGAACCGGATCCAGCTGCACATTGCTGGAAAAAGTGCAGACAATTCCTTTATTTTCTCATCAACAGTCAAGATACTCAACCACAAGCCCTCACAGTCCCTTTTATTTTGTGCACACAATGTTTTATCTTTTGCTTACACCACAAAATAAAAAACAACTAAAAAAAACAATCCTTCAGAGCTTCGGGAGCTTTGAGGATTTCCCCGCCAGAATTTCCTTCCTGTTCGTGTGCAAAATAAAAACAATAAACTTTATTTACAGAGCACTTTCCAAAAACAGCATTACAAAGTGCTCACAGGGCAGAAAAATAAAACGTACAAGTCAAAAAATCAACAGGGTTTAACAGGAAACACTGTAAGAAAGAAAAAAAGACTGAAAAAGACGAGAAACAAAATGTAAATGCTTCAGATCTTAATGTGGTAAGAAAATGTTTTTGTGTGTTTCTGATTATTTAAAAAAAGATACAAGGCAGATCTATTTGACATTTCTTAAAACAATTTAAAAAATGAGATGAAGTCTTCTGAAGTGGAGAAAAGTCTAAAATGTCTAAAATTCTGGCTGTAATTTGGTGTCACATCATATTGTTTATTACTTAA
>NW_024695179.1:0-809 GCF_008729295.1 Plectropomus leopardus | reverse complement strand
AAAAAATAAAATGGATGAATTAAAATAGGTGACATGTTAACTGCCAAGGGTCCTGCTAACACCAGGCATATTTACATTTGTATTTTATACTAATATCCATTAATACATTCCTTTTAAATTAACATAAAATTAATAAATAATAAATCACACACAAGCAAGTCTATAAAAATGAATTTTAAGAAGTAATTTTAAAAGATGTTGCTGATTCTGAGAGCATTATTGGATGTGCTTGTAGTGAGAACACAGCTCAGACTTGTGTCTCACAGGGGGGGTTTTCATAGTCCACCTCAACAGGCCTACGAGCCTATTCTTGTTCATATGAAATCCTCCAGGCGCAACAGTACTGAGTTTAAACCCCATGTGGTCCACGGTGGTTGGCTAATGTTTGATGTGTGTGTGTGTATCAGTTGGTGATCTTAAGGGAGTGGCACGGAGGCGATGTGTGAGTCAGCTGTCAGAGGCAAATTATTGCAAGTCTGTTTCCCACTAACCCTGTGAAACCTGGATCTACATCAGCTTTCTTGCCTTTCACATTTCACATCATTTAGACCTTTAAAACCTGAGCAAATTGGTTTGATTTCTTTCGAAAATATTGATAAGAAGCAATGTGCATCTTGGCATGAAATGATCTGAAAAATGAACAAGAAATAAGTAAAAGTTATAAGAAAAATGTCCTATAAAGAGAGACAGAAAAATACTAAAAATGTGTTCATTTTTTTTAAGAAAAAAGGGAAAATGTAAAGAGAACTGAATATATATAGTTATTATAATTACACATTTAAAATCATGTTTCAGAAATATATTTATTT
>NW_024695178.1:0-370 GCF_008729295.1 Plectropomus leopardus | reverse complement strand
GTTTAAAATGCATTAACAGTCGTTTTTTTTAGTCGTACTAATTACTGTTTTCCTGTTGGATCGCTGCGAGCTGCGGCTTCCTCATAAAAATCATTCGTCATGTTTTCCACACTGTGGTCAACGATGGTTAAACAAAACAAGGAAGTCAAGAGTTCCTTTTTCTGATGAATTTGAGTCATTAATTTCGTTGTTTGGTTCTGAAAGTGAACATCAAGATGAGTCAGTAACCATGATGCATTTCTCCGTTTAACCTCCTCAGATGACGACAGCTTCATCTCATGTTTTAGACTCCAGTTCACAAAGAAAATCTCTGTGGAATCAATCTTATTTTTAAAATAAAGATGTTTTACCCAAACCTACAGCTGTTGTG
>NW_024695177.1:0-642 GCF_008729295.1 Plectropomus leopardus | reverse complement strand
TAAAGATAAAACCAAGATCAATGAATAAACAAAAGAATAAAACTTGGTTTAATAAAATGGTGACAAACAAAAACATTTTAAGCCTCATTTTAAAGGAAAAGGAAAGTTTGGAGCGTATGTGGTGCATAGAAACTGAGCTCCTCTACGTTTAGTTTTGACCCCGAGGACAGACGCTGACCTGTCCCAGATAATTTGAGAAGTGTGGACGGTTCATAATGTACAGTAGCAGCAGCAGATCGGAAATGTATTTTGGCCTTGAGACAGACGGTTAGAACCAACAGCACTATTTTAAAAGTAATTATTCTACACACAGGAAGCCAGTGCTCCTCTGGTTTTATAGTTATTTATAAGGACATATATAATGTATAATAACCATCAAAATCAATCAATCAATTAATGCATCAGACTTTATTTGTATAGCACTTTTCATACAAGCAAAAATGTAACACAAAGTGCTTCATACAATAACAATAACAAACACATACACACCCAGGTACACAGGAACATGGATTAAAAAGCAAGACTTTGTAATTAATTAAAGCACTAAAATAAGAGTACTTATTGAAACCACGCCACTGAAAGTAAGATAGATAAAAATCTATAAATAAAAGATGTAAATAAATAAATAAATGTAATATCAAT
>NW_024695176.1:0-636 GCF_008729295.1 Plectropomus leopardus | reverse complement strand
CCCTCAGTTTGTCGGCTGATTTGAGTCTTTCGTTTTAGTTCTTATCACAGCCCACGAGAAAGTGCCACAAATGTCCCTGGTTTGCAGAAATGAAAAATGGCAACTTTTTTTCTGTAGATTTAGTAAAGATGTTGAAAGCAGAGATTTTTGGTCACCTGTGAACACTCAACCTTTTATTTATTGCTCGCACACAGTCGCAAAGTCTCTGCAGGTGGTTATAGGAGACGTTCAGTCCTGTTTTGAGAGTTAACTCCTTCCATTTGTCATATTTAATCTTGAGAGGATCATGAAACTGCCTGTGACCCTCAGTTTGTCGGCTGATTTGAGTCTTTCGTTTTAGTTCTTATCAGCGTCCACGAGGCTGTGCAGTGCACGGCGTCTCACGCCCACGTCTGTAACCTCAGAGGAAACAACACGCCTGCCGTTGAGCATTTGTTTTGTATCGTAGTTGCTGTTTTTGGGGAGGGGGGCTGTGCCTCCTTCATCCACACTTTCACCTGCTGCAAGACAAAAACCAAAGACTGATGATTCATGTAACTCTCTGTCCAGATGTCTGCTGTCACTCCAGTTTGCTCACTAATTTAAAGAAAACGTGTAAATGTGCTCTGTTTGTCTGATTGTTGACGAGTCACATTA
>NW_024695175.1:0-296 GCF_008729295.1 Plectropomus leopardus | reverse complement strand
TGCCGATCTTTTTGATTATATTCAGTATTATTAAATAATATTGTATCAAATATGAATTTCATTAATTCAATAATGCAATGAACTAATGGGAGATATTTTCATTTTGACATCAGTGTGCATTCATTTTTAAACAGTAAAAGAGTGCAAACCACTTGGTTAGAGGTCAGTTAAGGTCACTTTTTTCTTACTTTTTTTTTTGTCAGTGGCACTTTTATTTTGAAAGGAAACACCGGGACAGGGACTGTGGTCACAGAGACACTCCTGTCTCTTGTAGTTGGACAGAAGTTTTGCTGGTA
>NW_024695174.1:0-295 GCF_008729295.1 Plectropomus leopardus | reverse complement strand
TGCCGATCTTTTTGATTATATTCAGTATTATTAAATAATATTGTATCAAATATGAA
Source organism: Plectropomus leopardus (assembly GCF_008729295.1). Taxonomy (NCBI): domain Eukaryota; kingdom Metazoa; phylum Chordata; class Actinopteri; order Perciformes; family Serranidae; genus Plectropomus; species Plectropomus leopardus. The sequence continues at coordinate 239 of NW_024695174.1, read as the reverse complement.
TTTCATTAATTCAATAATGCAATGAACTAATGGGAGATATTTTCATTTTGACATCAGTGTGCATTCATTTTTAAACAGTAAAAGAGTGCAAACCACTTGGTTAGAGGTCAGTTAAGGTCACTTTTTTCTTACTTTTTTTTTGTCAGTGGCACTTTTATTTTGAAAGGAAACACCGGGACAGGGACTGTGGTTACAGAGACACTCCTGTCTCTTGTAGTTGGACAGAAGTTTTGCTGGTA
>NW_024695173.1:0-1207 GCF_008729295.1 Plectropomus leopardus | reverse complement strand
TTTTTTCATTTTTTCAGAGATTTTGTATACTATGTTGCAGTGTGACCATTTAGTTTAAGTGGAGTAACTCCGCTCATATGCAGTACATGCCAAAATTGTTAAGTATGCCTTTTTTGAACATAATTCACTGATACACAAATCACAATCCATGTGTTCATGCGTCGTCTTTTATAGTTTTGGGGGGGTTTTGCCTGGTACTGCCAGGCCCTTTGGGGCCCCTGAAGGATGTGGGCAGCACGTTCTGCAGGGTACAAGGCCAAGCTGATAGAAATCCTCTTCCAATGTTAAGCAAGGAAGAAGAGACACAGGGGGACAGTGGAGATGGGGAGGGAGGGTGAGGCCCATAACCACACTGGGCTTCAGTGGCAGAGGGAAGCTGCAGGCAGTGGTATGGGCTCCCTAACGGCCTCACCCCACTGATCCCGCAAATTCGGTAAACTTCATGGAAATTTAATAAGTGCTGCTGCTTTGTGTTCACCCGCAGAGCCCAGGCCTGGTGCTGCGAGGCACATGTGTGATGGTTTACCCACAGACACTTGCTGGCCTGTTTTTGAGGCAGACAGAGGAAAGTCCCTCTTAGTGGTGCGGCTCTCTGAGCCAGAGAAGGAGCTGTGACCCCAGGGGCCATGCTGCTTCAGCCAATATAGACTCTGTACGTCCTGAGGGGGAATAATATGTGGGGCTGGCCCAGGCCCGTTTCATTTCCCCTCCCCTCTCTCTCTCTCTTTCCCTCCCTTCAAAGACCCTGCTCAGCTGCTCCTGCCAGGCTACAGAGCTCTTTGAGTTAAAAGGACAGCTATTCTCATTTGAAATCACTGCCTTTGCTCCCTCATCTCTCCTTTTTCAGGGGCTGGCTTCTGCTGGCTGCACCACACTGAGCAGTGCTCCGCCATGACAACTAAATAGGCCCCCTAATACCACTTCATAAAGCCAAGGAGTATCCTCCAGGCAAGGAGCTGTAAATTAAAGACATAAATGTTGCCTTCATGGAAAGCGCAAAGAGTGAACCTTCCACTAAAATGACAGGAGTGGCTTAACAGTCCAGGCTAAATGATACCTTAACCAGGCATAATTTATAGGCACGTCCTACGGTGAGAAATAAATGGATCTCCTGGTTATGAGGACTATGAACAGAGACAGTGTTGCTGTGTGTGTGAGTGTGTGTGTGTGTGTGTGTGTGTGTGTGTGTGTGTGTGTGTGTGTGTGG
>NW_024695172.1:0-684 GCF_008729295.1 Plectropomus leopardus | reverse complement strand
ATATATTTTTGGAAAGCACACAAAATAAAATAAACATTTGGAGTTTCTCACCAAAATGCATTGTGTGTACCTCTGAGGCAGAACGGGTTTAATTTCTTAGAAAACATTTGCACAAAAGTTTTTTTTTAGAACTTTAAAACTTTCATTGCTGACCTTCATATTTGCTATTTCCTTCTTCTTTCTTACTTTGGTGGCTTATTTTTTTGTTTTACTGGAATAATACTGTCAACAACTTGAGCATGAAAAGCATGCTCATACACATGCACAATAAAAGCAAACAGGGATCTAAATCATAATTTTATAGTGCTGCTAATGGTGAAAAACCACTTGTAGGTTAACCGGAGACCATATTGGTATGACATGCTCACATCAAATAACAAACACAAAAAAACATCTCAAACATATCTGACTAGCCAACAGACTGGTGATGATGCTTATATCCATTTAATCATTCATTCATTCAAACCTTTATTTAAAACTTGGGAAATCAATTGAGGGAGACCCTCACTTTCAGTGATGCCGAGCATGAACAAAGACAAAACAAAAACAATCAACAAGCAAACAAATAAACAAATAACAGCTAAAATACAAATAAGATCATACAAAACATTAAATAATAAAAGCAATGTTAATGGCAAATGTATGTATTTCCTGAACAGCATTCCATTATATTCCAGTATATAT
>NW_024695171.1:0-557 GCF_008729295.1 Plectropomus leopardus | reverse complement strand
AGTGAGCTGCCTGTCTCGGACGTCAGGAAGTGGGACATCAAGGAGGAAGTGATAAGAAAGAAAGTTTCAAGGACACGCAAGCAACTGGGCAGCCGATCTACTGTATGTCGCTGGAAATGTGACCGTGACAACCTCTGCTAACAACTTTCTCCACTTTAAAATACATTCATGAGCAAACTCTGCGTTTTCAGCTGAATCAAGGTGCTTTGACACTTCCACATCAGACACCGATGAGCTTCTGCTGCTTTTAAATCACAGACAGGTCAGGTATTTTTAAACCAGCTGGAACCGTGCCCAGTCTACGCTGGCATGCTGAGATCTCCCGCTTTCTACGAGCAGTTTCCCAAACATTACTCCCTTGATAGCGCCTACGCCATCACAAGTCAAGTCTTCACAAAAAGCTCGGACCGAGGTGGGACAGAGGTTGTGGGCGACCATTAAAGACATTCTTTCGAGTTTTAAAAACTCAAACATCCCAAACACGCTGTGAAGCATGCACACAAACAGGCACTAGTTTAAACTTCACAAGCCATGGACGCCCGACGCTGCTACAACAG
>NW_024695170.1:0-710 GCF_008729295.1 Plectropomus leopardus | reverse complement strand
CTGGAAATTGCTATATGCAAGTGTTACCTGACTCTCAGCTCTTACCTCACCAGTGACCAGGTGTTTCCCGTCATGGGAGAAGGCCAGAGCGCTGAAGGGCTTCCTGAAACGCAGAGAGAGACACCATCACGGCACCAGTCTGCATGTCCCGGTAACACCAGTGAACATCACACAGCTCAAACACCATCGCAGCAGGGTCGGGCGATATGGGATAAAGTCTTATCACGATGTTTCCGATTAAAGCTGAAACTAAGGCTGGGCGATAAAACGATAACAAGATAACAATATCAATCGCGAAATCGAGTTAAAGTTATTTTGCGATTCATCGTTATCGTTTTATCGCCCAGCCCTGCATCACAGCACCAGCCTGCACATCCCAGTAAGAGCGGAGACGCCACACAGACTCACCTGCACGCGCTGATGATGTGACTCTGTTTGTTTGTCCTGGGCTGCAGCAGCACGACGACACACCTGAAACACAAGCAGGCAGATTAAATCACAGCTGCTGCCGTGCAGCACGGCATGCTGGGAAAACATCAGTACCTCAAGTACCTGAGCGGCTGCCATGACAACAGCTGTTTGAAGTCTCCTAATATTAAGGAAAGGTGCGTCAATGCTTCAGCAGAGACACCAGAACATCCCAAACAAAGCAGAGAATCAGCCCCACAATTCTTTGCAGGGACAACTTTTATAGTGACGCCCTGCATCGG
>NW_024695169.1:0-278 GCF_008729295.1 Plectropomus leopardus | reverse complement strand
TTGAAAGGAGAACAGAATGGTAAATTATTTTATGAAATGTATGACAAAAATGTATTAACCCTGTGGAATCTGAGCAAATTGACTCAGTTTCTTTCAAAAACATAGGAAGATGGCAAAAAACAACAAAAACAAAGCAAGAAATTTTTAAAAAAAAAAAAAATTAACAAGGAAATTAACAGGAAAAAAGCAAACAAATGACAAATAGGAAAAAGAAAAACAAATCAAACAAAACAAACAAGGCAAACAAGACTTGGAAAAAGTGCTTAGAAATATAATAA
>NW_024695168.1:0-861 GCF_008729295.1 Plectropomus leopardus | reverse complement strand
TAAATCCTGGAAACGTCCTGAAATCTGATAAACAGAGAAAAATCAGAGAAACTTACCAAAATCCTCCAAACATCCTGGAATCCTGGAAATGTCCTAAAATCTCAGCAACATCAGAGAATGTAGAAGTGTCCTTAGAAAAATACTCAAATCCTTGAAATGTCCTCATAGTCCTCGTAGCGTCCTAAAGTCCTCAGCACAGCTGAGTGTCGCTGCTGTGAAGTTATCCTCAGTTTTGTAGTTTTTATACTTTTTGTTTTAAAAAATATTAAAAATATCAGATAATAACTCACATGCAGGTACAGCAGCTGTGATTTACTTACATGTGAACTGCATCCCCCAGCATGCATCGCTGCTCCCTGCGTCCCCTCCTGACCATCTGTCAGTCACCCAAAATCAGGCTCAAAGTTTAATCCGCCTTCTTTTCCTCCTCCACCAATCAGAGCGCAGTAATCTCAGAGGCCGGCGGCCAATCCCGCGGCTCGCTGCCCCGAAACCCCTCGCGCGGACGGTGAGGAGCCGACAGTCGTTGACCTCCGACCCTCGACCCGACGCCGCAGAGCGGAGAGGCGGCCGCTTTGAACCCGAGCGCCGTTTCTGGGTCAGCCGTGACCTTTGACCTCCGGGCCGCAGGAAAAGGACCAGTTAAGTTTTCGTCTTTTTCTTCTTCAGTCGATTTCTGCGCCGTCAACGACGACTCGACCGCCTGCAGCCTCTTTACTCCCCCGTCACGTCCTCGTCTCCGTCACATCCACGTCCTCGTCTCCGTCACGTCCTCGTCTCCGTCACGTCCACGTCCACGTCCTCGTCTCCGTCACGTCTGTGAAGTGCGTTTTTTATTTAAAAGACACACTTGTCTTTTTC
>NW_024695167.1:0-612 GCF_008729295.1 Plectropomus leopardus | reverse complement strand
GTCACTGCAATTGTTTGATAACTTCAGTTACTACCTCTCTTAAAAATTACAAGTTTTGCACTCAAAACACATGAAAATATCCAATTGCTGCTGAAATGATAATTTGATTGAAAACATTTATTGGCAAATATATATATAGACTTACAGTCTATGGCTCTAACTCCCAAAATGAAGACTTTTTGTTTTTCATTTTAATTATTTTGATTTTTTTTCCTGCATTAAGTACTTTTACTTTTACTACTCTACGTATATTTTACTGATTATACTTACATACTTTTATTTTAGTTTTATTTTCTTTTTTTGCAATTCTCTTTTCATAGGTTTATGTGAACATACAAAAAATACACAACCAAATGAACATGAAGACCTTTCAATGCTGTAAAACGGAAAAATATTAATAAATAAATAAATAGACAATATTTTAGTTTTCAATGCAAGAATTTTACTTGTAACACAACACGCAGCTACAACAGAGTCCCGCTCTTACCATGATGGTGGCCGTGGCTGTGGCGTACTCTCCTCCTCCCCAGCACTCCCCAATGTTAGGACACCTGGCCTCCTCACACACCTGAGAAAAACACACAAACACACACACACACACACACACACACA
>NW_024695166.1:0-713 GCF_008729295.1 Plectropomus leopardus | reverse complement strand
ATACTAAAAGATTCACTGTGATATATTCCACCGTAATTACACAAAGACACTGTCTCAATTGTACAGTGTTCACAAATGTTGACATTTTCTGAAGAATTTCATAAATCCTCAGAATTCAGCTGTCAGATTGTCGGTCCGGACTACGTGACTGTGGGAGTGCCCAGCAGCGTTATGTGTGATGCCAACTGCCCTGCGTGTACCTACTCTATGTCTATGGATGGACAGAGTGCCCAGGGTCAGGAAAACGTGCTCGCCTTCACTGTTTACAGATGGATGGAGGCCTTAACAGTGACATGTACGGCCACAGATGACGACACAGGGGTGACTGCCACAGCAACAAAGCAGCTGCAAGTGTTAGGTAATGAAAGCTGATTTCTAAATTTTAAGACTTCGGTACCATGGCTTTAATATTAATTGACGTATAGCATACAGAGCTTCCCTTCTAATGTATTTGTCTTCCTCACCTCAGCTGGACCAGCAAATGTTTCCATCACAGGCCCTGATTTATTGAATCCGTCAGTGAGCCACACCTACAGCTGCCACGCCTACTGTCGGCCTTCTTGCTCCTACGCTTGGAGGACCGATAAAGGCCCGTGGATAGGAAGTCAAGGAAATGTTATCTCTATCACTCCTCAGGAGATGGACAACTCCAAAATTCTCATCTGCAAAGCTATCAATACTGTGTCTGGGCTGTTTGTCGCTGCTACTCGAAA
>NW_024695165.1:0-707 GCF_008729295.1 Plectropomus leopardus | reverse complement strand
ATACAGACTGTAACTGTAAATGCGTTTAACCTCTCCTCTCCTCTCCTGCAGCTGCAGAGCGGGCCTCAGCCGTGGCAGCGGGAGTGATTTTAACAACAATCAGCGTATTTCTTCAAAACATCTTCCTTTACTGAACACGCCGCAGGATGATGAAGCGTCACAGCATTAAAAGAACTATCTTTGCCTGTTTTGGACAATTAGAGAACGATACGCTGTTATTTAAAAAATAAATTAAAAAATGCTACAACTCACATTAAATTATCCTTATTTACTGTACTGTATTTCAGCCGTAGCGGTGGGATGCTGAAGGATGTGACACAAACGAAGGAGTCGCACATTAAAATGTCGTCCTTATTTTTAATTTCCCTATAAGAGAACACTGACCACTTAACATCCCTGGTTTAACCCTTTGAAGTCTCAGCAGATTGGCTTGATTTCTTTCTTTTTTTTAAATGGAAAGAAGGCAATCAGCAACTTAACAAGAAATGACCCAAAATTTATCAAGAAATTAAGAAAAAGGTACTAAAAAATTACATTAAATTAACAAAAAAAAAGATCAAATTCCTTTAAAAAACAGACAAAAAAAAATTATAAGAGCACCAGACTTTTTCTATTCTGCACTATTTTGTGTACTTTACCAGCTTGACACTGGATTTATTTCATTACTGAGCACATTCAATAATATTATTAATAACATTATAATTATA
>NW_024695164.1:0-811 GCF_008729295.1 Plectropomus leopardus | reverse complement strand
GAAAAGAATCGGCAGAAGAAGACGCTCCGCTGTGACGTCACGGCCACAGACCGGAAGAAAACATCCAGCTGTTACCTAAGGAGCCGCGGTTAGCTCGGTTAGCTTAGCCGCCTGAGCAGCGTCGGTCCGGGGATGAAACGGCCCTCAGAGTCGGGAATAAAGCGGAGTGTGACCATGCTGTGCCCGGCGTAGTGACAGCGTATCGACAGACACCCGCGGATCATAATCCTCCTCGACTTTCTCCGGTCCGAGCGTCGAAACGAGGTAACCGTTAGCAGCTAGCCGCGGGACGTTAGCTGGTGGCTAATTAGCATTTGTTGTTTTAATTCTTCGAGCTTCTTTTTAATCTCGTGACTGTTTTCTGACGGTTTGAGTGTTTTTATAGTTTCATAATTTGAACGATTTGTTGATGTTTGAGGTAAAGTATGTAAACAGAGTCAGAGGCACCGACCACAAATGATTTCTGTAAAAACACTGAAACAAACAGTTTTAAACTGGTTTATCTCAGAAACACAGGAGGGAGGCAGCCAGCAGCAAAATGTGAAACTGATGAGTAAAAACAGAAGAAAATACCTCCAAAAAGCGCCGAGAATTGTACAACATAATTATATGAATTTGAAAATATTATAATCAGAAATATAGTGGTTTGCTTTTGTTTTTACATTTCCCCTTATTTTTTTGGATAGTTTTGATTTAATTTTAATCCTTCACCTCTTTTTTATTTTGAGTCATTTTTAAGTAATTTTCCACTTTGTACTGATTTCTGGCCCCAGAAAACTTACATGGAAATTAGCTTAAAATAAACACACAA
>NW_024695163.1:0-410 GCF_008729295.1 Plectropomus leopardus | reverse complement strand
AATATATAAAAGTAAAATAAAAAAATAAGTTACCAGGTATTTCAGAATTTAAAAAAAAAAACTAAAAACATTTTAACACCAAATAAGGTTTTATTTTTTTAGATGAATTAATTTGAGAAGGATCTGCAGGAACCCTGCTAATGTTCACACTGATCATATTTGAGATTTTTAATTCTGCAGCGTTTCTTTCTTAATACGTCTTTAATGACTCAAGTCTCGTTGTAAAGTTAATCACAGCTAAGCACACTCCCCGAAAACTGTCCAATAAACCAGCAGCTTCAGAGTCACGTGACCCGTTTGTCTGAGCGTGAATGAAACTAAAATACAGCTGAGTCAGCTCGTCCTGCAGGTGTGGTTTTGGATGTGAGCAGAGTTTCTGGATCTGCAGCTGCCTCCGTCACACTGTGAGC
>NW_024695162.1:0-2182 GCF_008729295.1 Plectropomus leopardus | reverse complement strand
AAAAAAAATTACACTGCTCATCATAGCCAGAAACAGAAATTACTGTGCCCAAATTATTATGGGAAAGATTTTCTGAATCCCGTATTTTTGAAAAAAATATACGGGGAAGCGGGTAAGAACAAAAATTAGGGTCCTTGAAAAGTTATGATATGTTTTGAATTTATGTCCATGAAAATGTAGGAGAATGGTGCCTCCGTGATTGTGAGTGAAGGTACTTCAGTAGAAACACTGATACAAAGGTAGGTCAGTGTTTCCAGCTGTGGTTATGATGACAAAACTTTATTTCTTGCTTTCCGCAAAGATTCATTTTATATTTCAGATTTAAAAAAGTTATTTTGACATTTTAGACACCTAGAAGACTGACTTTCGTGTCTGTGCGATAAATGTCAAGCTAGCGCCAGAAGCCGGTTAGCTTAATTTAGCTTAGCTAAAAGACTGTAAACGGAGGGGAAACGGCTAACGTTAGCTCGACGCTGTTCAAAAATAAATAATTTACTACCACTACCCAATTTACCAGCAGCTCTAAACCAAGCTCAGAAATTAACTCGTCATGTTTGGCGAATTTATACAGAGTCAGGGGAGCGGTTTTGTCCCGGGTTTCATATCTGTATGCTAGCTAGCGTTAAGCTAACGGTGTTACGGTCAAAGAGGTGACCGTGTTATCTGGTGACTCACTCGGGGTCCTTGAACGTGTTCATCCTTGTAACTTCTGTTCATCTTTGGCGTGGACAATAAACACGAATGAGTACGTATATAAAATGCATTTAGATAAAATGAAAGACTTTTACGAGGACAACTTCACCTTCTGCTTGTGTTTTAATTATCCGCCCTTATTGCAGCAACACCACTCAGCTCTGCGCTAATGTTATTGTAGACATTACACATGGCAGACTCTGTTGGTTCGTTTCATGGTCGCGATTCATAGTTTCCGGATGGTTGTCCATTAAAGAACATGCAGTTTAAATATTACATCCATTTTACGCCACCATACCTCCTAAAATGCTACACACTGGACCATTTCAACAGGTATCTTGTAGTGATGGGAATCACCTGAGGCCCCACATTAACATATTACCTGATATCACTATATGTAAGTCACTTACTCAATCTGCCATTTCAGACATGTTGTAACGTGCCGATTATTGTCATAATGTGCATTTTGACATATAGAGTGGTGAAGTAATGAGTCCTAAAACGCGGAAGTCCGTTAGCCTCTTAGCACTCCTGGTTCCCTCGTCCAAAAGTCTATGGGTTTTTTGAATGGGTTTTCGGTAAAATGCTCTAAATAAGCCATGTGGTTAACACGGGCTAGAGATATTTAGAGGTTTTATTCTGCAACATAAAATACATCCGCCTAAACCCGATTTTTGAACTTTTAAGGTTTTATTCGTCTTAAAAAGGCGGTTGCTAATAAGTGGCTAAATGGGACTACAGTGTTTGTCGGGGACGTTAGACGTCATCACAGCGGACACGGAAACTCATCAAACCCACCTGTCCGCCTTTACAGCTTTACAGACTTGAGCTCAAATTTGTACATTTATCTGTTTATAATATTTTTCGATCGTATTTTAACGTGTTTTTACAGTGTCTGTAGTGGTGACGTTTAATATGTGCGACCGCGATGTAGTTCGTGTATAGCCCTTTTGCTTCTGGTGCGTTAATTTACGCTTCAAAACACACAAAAGTGGTGTTCATCTGTGAAGATAATCACGCCGAACAAAACGTGTAAGTCTCATAAACTTGTCTTCGTCACAGAGCTTATTTTTGGCGATATCCGAAAATCCCATTCAAAAATCCCATAAGGTTTTTGACGAGGGGGCCAGTGCGATGCTTACTTCCTGGTTGGCCCACAAAAATACGTCACCCCCTCGCCACTCTATTGCAATTTATTAATTTTAGTTTACAACTGCAAATTGTGCCCTAAAGGAAAACCTTGTCAGCATCTGTTTTAGATAAAGTTTACAGTCTGTTCATCTTACTTAAGTCATTTTTATTGCAGCAAAGGATTACTGATGTGCTCTATTTTATTATGTATACAGCTGTGCAGCTTATTGCTCCTTTGCAATATTGTATTTTGTACATTTGTGTGTGTTTTTTTATTGGGGTGTTTTATTTGATTTTACAGAAATAGACTCACTCAAGCCCATCCTTCACAACCACCCTCTACCCCATGGCACAAGAA
>NW_024695161.1:0-868 GCF_008729295.1 Plectropomus leopardus | reverse complement strand
TCGTCACCTTTGTCCTAATTTCCTGCAGTTTGCGGTGCATTTCTTGCCAAGCTGCTCATTGCCTTAATCCATGTTTTTCAAAATAAAACGATTCGCTCTGGTGGTTTTAAAATGCTTGTGAAAGGCGTCTAAACACACGAGAAAACTGATGTCGATCCCGGGTTCAAAGGATTAAAAACACCTACACTATTTTAGTATCCAAATACTCCAATAATCATAAGCTAATCATGTTTGTCTCAAACCAACCGAAGTCCTGAACCTAAACTGTCAACTCCGTCAACAGTCTCGTCTTAAAGGGAAAGTTTTAGTGTCAAGAAAGGGTTAAATTTGAGGATGCAATTAAATGAACCATTCAAACAGTCTGCCCTAATACTGATTACTAACCGACACCGTGACCCAGTTTCAGATTTTACTAATTCTTTTATGTCCGACGTGCTCCCTTTGGAATAATAACAAAATAAAAATTGCTCAGTTTTTGTCTCCAACAGTCAAGGACACACAATCGTCCCACAATGCAACAGGGAGCCGAAATAAAAGGCTTCTATCACCAGTGAAAAAAGAGAAATATTGTCATGAGAATTGACAGTGAGTTTGGAGAAGGGGGATTTAACCCTTTGTAACCTGCACGAAATTGGCTGGATTTCTTTAAAAAATATGGAAATAAGGCATTGAGCAATTCAGGGAAAAAAAAAAGAAAAAAAGAAAAATGTACAAGAAATTTACCAGAAAATTAGCAAACAAACGAACAAACAAGGAAATGGCTTGGGAAAAAAGTGCTTTAAGTACTATTGGTAATAATAACAATAATTATTATCATATAATAACAATAATAATGTAATTAAAAACATGGTTATCAGAACTTTTCACA
>NW_024695160.1:0-405 GCF_008729295.1 Plectropomus leopardus | reverse complement strand
GCATGTTGTCCACCCTTAATGCTCAATGAGACGTTGAGACGTCCCTCAATAACGTCCCTCCATCCAGACTGCAGGACTACAACTACCTGAACTTCAAGTCACGAGATCTGCCATCAGACACCTTTAAAAAAAAAAAAAAAAAAAGTCCACGATAGACAGCTGGTCCTGTCCGGGTCTCAGACTGCTGAAAACATAAAAACAAAGGTCTGTGACCAGGAGGGCCACGGGGGCCCCAGGAAGCCGGGCTGGTGTAGTGACAGAGGTAGGGGAGGACGGTGGATTATTGTAGGACCTCGTACAAAAAGTACAGCCGGTGTATTTCAAACTGCATCAGTGGATCCAGATTAGAAAAGTGGGTCCACATTAGAAAAGCAGATCCAGATTAGAAAAACTGGTCCGGATAAG
>NW_024695159.1:0-771 GCF_008729295.1 Plectropomus leopardus | reverse complement strand
TAATTATGATGAATAAATAAAATAAAATAAAAATGATTTCAGACCCAAATAGTTTTTTTCAAATATAAGCCTCAACCAAACAGTTGACATGCCCATTCATGGTATTGTCTATGTATTCTAGATATTTAGCATTACAGTACTCTGAAAACATCTCAGAAATGGTGCTACCTTTACCATAAAAGGTAAATTTAACCGTGAATTTACGCAGTCAAAACCAGCTCGCCTCCTACAGGAAGTTAGCAGACAAAAAAAGTGGAGGGCTCTGTGAGGTGGGACTTTTCAAAGGTAGGCATATTTTTTTCTATATGTTTCAGAGGTCTCACTGGACTGATTTGTGTAACTTTTTCACAAAAAAGTCAAATTAGGGTTAAGTATAATTTTTCAAAAAACATGCTCTTCCAAACGGTTGATTCGTCCTTTTATTGTAGGCCCTAAAGGCAGTGAAGCTAAGCTAATGTAGGCTAATTAAAACTGAGTTTTTGCCAAAAACACTAAAGCTCATAAATGATACATTTAATTTTATCTGGTGTATATAGTGAAATGATTTCGCAAGTATCTTTTTTTACTATCTAAATCCATGCTCACCCATAAATGTAGTTATGCTAATATGATTTATTTACAATTTTTGTAAAATAAAAGCAATGAGTGCGTCAGCAAACAAACCTTACAAAATGTGTTTTTATTTACTCTATGTATTGTACAGTCAAAAAGGCACACCATATAGCATTATGTATACAGATTAAATATTAACATAACTGACAAGAAATATAG
>NW_024695158.1:0-249 GCF_008729295.1 Plectropomus leopardus | reverse complement strand
CGGCCTTGGACAGTGTTGTCGTTACCACAGACATGGTCCTGAAATTACAGGGACATTTTAGAGACATTATGGGACCATGCTGGGAGGATTTGAGAGGAGGTCGGCAGATGTTGTGAATCTGGATGGGGGGGGGGTTACATAAAACCATACTCCTTAATCCATCCTCCTCCTCCTCCTCCTCCTCCTCCTCCTCTGCTCACTGCCCGGCAGCCTCTTACATAACTTCAGACACAATCACACCTGATTACA
>NW_024695157.1:0-460 GCF_008729295.1 Plectropomus leopardus | reverse complement strand
TCCTTGTATTAAAAATAGCGCAGTAATCATGTTATTGCAGTACGTCTATACATGTGTTATATTTTCCAGCCTGATTCCTCCAATTAACCTGTTCGCCTTTTTACACATAAACAGAGTCACAAATGTTTGATGCTCTGCAGGAGGCGGTTGAGTGAAAGCAACTGGACCTAAAACTTCAGAGCTTGACTTAATTGATTTTGGATTTTTGTATCAAATGTGGTTCACATCAGGGCAGCTTGTTTAATTGCCTTTGGGAATACCCAATCAGACAAGAGTACTAGAGGGAAATCATTTTATCCACTGCCACAAAAGAGGAGCTTTCACTTTATCCAAAACTGTGTATTTTTGGATGCTTCCCAGTAAACTGTAAATTAACAATACAAGTAAGAAGGTTGTTGTTTTTCTGTTATCTTGAAGCAAAAGATAAGTACAAGACAAGTACAAGAAATTCAGCCCAAAA
>NW_024695156.1:0-904 GCF_008729295.1 Plectropomus leopardus | reverse complement strand
ATTTACTTTTCATAAACAGACACTGACTGTGATGTTGAGTATTATTTTTCATAACTTTTAAACTTTTAACTTTTTTTTTTTTACTTTTGGATGTCTGTTTATACCTCCCTGCATACTTTGTTTTCATTAACAGTTTTTTTTTTGGTCAGTGATTTCTTCTTTTTTTATGTTCTGTTTTCTTGTTTATTTAACCCACCAAAGCAAACTACCGTTTTAGGGGGAAGTTCATTTTTTTGACAGCTCTTTTCAACATGTTCGTACGAAGGCAACAAACAGAGACTGAGACTGAGTGCAACTTAGTTTGTTTTTTCTGACCTTTGAGTCAAAGCCAGTAAAGTACATATTGCTGCGCTGCCACGCTTCAGTGGTGATGGCAAGAATAGCATGTATGCTTATATCTTAAATTAAATGAATTAGTACCGAATCTCATGCAATAATAATAATTTACTTTTAATTTTACACATGATCCATGATAAAGATACAGAACAAAATAAATGCATTCCAAAATAATGCATAGAAAAAAATCTACAAAACATGTATTAGGGGGAAGAACAGTTAAAATCAAGTTTTCCTGCAGCACTGAATGTAAAACAGTCTCAGTCTCTTCAACATGAAACATATGAGATAAAGTGTCTCAGGGATATTTGAGTGCTCTGAACTGAACTTACGTCTCTCCATTGACCTTCACCCTCTCGTCCAGGTTGTCCGACAGCTCCACCACACAACCATCGAGCATCATGATGATGTTGCTGATGGTGTGGATGTCGTTGGCCACTTCACGCCTCAGCTGGATGTTGAAGTTTTCGTAGGTGCTCTCGCACTGATAGGCCACGGCATGGTTACAAGTGGAGGGCAGCTGGAAGAAATTCCCATCAAAGGTCTTCCAGTGATAGTTTCCCCAAGT
>NW_024695155.1:0-489 GCF_008729295.1 Plectropomus leopardus | reverse complement strand
TTTATAATTAATTTTTATGATGATTATTACTATCTCTCTATCTCTCCGTGTAAAGAGGTGTTTTTGTCTATTTACTTGAGCTTGAAGACAATGAACTATTAATTTATGAATGCCCTGAAAATTGCATGAAATAAAACTTGAAATTTGGGATTTTGGAATTCCCTAATGGGCTGAATAAAAACTTCATTTGCTTTTTATAGATAATTAAATTATCTCCTTTTTTAAAATAATGCCCTTTTACTTTTTTCTCCTGAAAAAAATAAGTTTTGCAGTTTTGTTTCCACAGGGCAATGACAAAATTTTAATCACTCAATGAAGGAATTTTTTTAAAAAAGTCATAAAAGCAACAATGATTGTGAAGTGCGCTGCAGTACCTCCAAACTGGCCTGCAGGGGGCAGACCAGCAGGATGGGCTGGTTAGACAGTCTGAAGCCGCTCACTCCAGCCTGCAGCTCCAACACTAAACACACACACACACACACACACACA
>NW_024695154.1:0-248 GCF_008729295.1 Plectropomus leopardus | reverse complement strand
AAAGACAAATAAAACGAGAGAAACAATTACAATACAAATATATCAGTAATAACCCACACCAATAAGATTTATGGTACAATTCAAAGAATATTGGCAGTAAACACAGAAATAATTGTACTAATAAAAATGAAACACAACTAAGACAGAATAAAAGAATTGATTAAAAGACTAATTATGTAAAATTATGTTTTGTTATAATGTAAAAAAAAAAAAAACTCCATGAAAAATGAGGGCGAGTGAGAACCTTG
>NW_024695153.1:0-971 GCF_008729295.1 Plectropomus leopardus | reverse complement strand
AAAAAAAAAAAAAACTCCATGAAAAATGAGGGCGAGTGAGAACCTTGAGACAGCGTCCTCTGGTCTTCGGTGTCGCTCTCTGGTTCTGCCATCACACCCAAACAGCTGATCACAAAACATCAAGAGACAGTCACAAACCTCCTTTAACAGCCAGCAGGTCTGATATTCACGTTTTTGTGAGGTTATTTTATTACACAGACAGAGAAATAAACTCTCACCTTCACTCCTTCAGCTCAGTGTCGGGTTGAGAAAAATAAAAAGAAACATGTAAACATGTGAAGTGTGTGTTAGTGAGCTGAGAGGCAGCAGAGAGGAGGAAGTTACTGTGGACAAATTCATACCAGCAGTAAAAAGCAGAAAAGGAAGTGGAGGAAGTGAAACCAGAGAGACGTGTGGTGGCAGACTGTCAGTGTCACAAAAAGCACATTCAGAGTCAGAAACAGTTTGTTTCATGGCCTCAGAGGAAGCAGCAGATAATCTCCTCAGAGTTCACGTCATCTCACCTTTACCGCCAGTGGAGGTGCATCATTACACCTGAAAATCTACTGATAATTTGGAAAAGTTTTTACAGTCTCTGGCTCTGATAAAATTGTGTAATTATAGCAGTTTTTAGTTTGGTAGCCCCTTGGGTTTGGAAGACGTGTTTTCTTTAAAAATCACCAAAAATTTGTGAAAGAAAAAAGGATAATTAAAAAATTCAAAAACTAGTCAAAATGTGATTGAAATCACCAAAAGTTTTAAAGAAAAAAAACTAGCTATGTTTAAAAAGATATTGCCATAAATTTAAAAAATTTTTTTTTAAAAATCACCAAAAGTTTTAAAGAAATAAAACCACCAAAAAATGTTTAAAGGAACATTTGAAAAACAAAAATCAACAATTTTACAAAAAATAGCCAACGTTATTTTTTAAGGAAAACACGCCTTCCAAACACGCCTTCCAAACCTACAGGCCTGTTTTCTTTAAAAATAAA
>NW_024695152.1:0-614 GCF_008729295.1 Plectropomus leopardus | reverse complement strand
AGTTTTTATGCCTTTTTGTACGACACACTATCATCCCATACTATGACATTGTACGAATTTTCGTCTGGTATGCTTTACAATGACATTATTTTTTATGGCATACTATGACCCCTCTATATCAGCGATTCTATGGCAAGCGACACAAATACAATCGAATGCCATTTTCATGGCACTTTTCTCAATGACATTTTGTATGACATATTGTACTGTGTTTTCGATTACAAAGACAAAGTGGGCAATACAGTCTCTCTATATTATGACATGTTTGCCAACATACTACGTTATGACTAATAATTTACTTTACTTTCATTCTTCTCTCACATACTATAATATGGAAGTTTATGTTTGAAATGTTATACTATGACTTTTCTCCGCATACTAAACTATATTTTACACTGATTTTTTTCATGATTTTATTACATTTTTTTTATTCTGACTTTTTTCAACAAACTACTTTTTATCAACACGCTGTAATACGATTATATTACTTTTTTGTAAATTCTACACTACTATTGTTTAATCATGCTTTACATTCCTTTTTGTTTTTGAAATTCTTTTATTTTTTTTAACATATTATACGCCTTTTTTTAAGCCTGCTGTCCCACGACTTGACA
>NW_024695151.1:0-2250 GCF_008729295.1 Plectropomus leopardus | reverse complement strand
GACGTGTAAAAGCCCCTCCCAGCCCTCCCACATAACCGCTCAGACTGGAAGGGACACAAAACAACTACAAATGATGCATGTTGCTATAGTTTTGTGGGTGTTTTTTTTAAATATTTTTGTTGTTATTTTGCATCTCTTTGTGATTATTCTCTGTCTCTGTAATAGACCTGCATCTCTTTCTTTGTTTTGCATCTTCTTGTTTTTGTAGTCATTATGAGTCTTATTGTAGTCACTCATTATGAGTCTCTTTTACTGACATTTTGCAGTTGAAGGCCAGGGGATATTTAGCTTTAGTTCCCCATAGCTAAATTCTCTTTTCCTCCACAATGAGGTCAAAGCATAAACTGTATAAAATATTGAACGTAGCTACCGTGACATCTCCCATTGTTTTGTGGACTGAAATTTTGAGGCCTAAACTTTCACAGCAGTACGGTACGTGTCTGGGTGGTGTCAGTTTAAAACGTGGCTGGACGGCACCTGTAAGATACAATGCTGGACGATGTCAGTTTGAAACGCTGCCACAAACAGTGTCAGGAGGGGGCAGGAATGGGGGGTGGATGGGTCCAACAAACCCTGGACTTTCACTTGGGAATCCACTATTCACTTGCTGTATGAATGTTGAGGAAAAACATATTTTTTCCTTGTTTTTTTCTTGTATTGTTTTTTTATTTCATATTTGAATGAGAGGGTGGAGCTGAGAGGGAGTGAGGAGTGAATCTGACTCAAGACTATAGGGACGCCTGACAGACATCCTGTCACTAAAAGTGGCCCCACTTTCAAATATGCATAACTTTAAGTCTTAATAAATTGTAAACAGGAAAGTTATATTAAAAATTCATCCACTGTACAAGTGTTATGAATGTTGAAATTAGCTATAGAGACCAAAACCATTTTTAGCTAAATTCTCTTTCCTCCACAGTAAGGTCAGAGGTCACCCACTGAACTGGGCAGCATTCAGTATCCTGCTCACAGACGCTTTGGAGTTGTGTAAACTGGACAACATGAGGGTTTGATCCACAGGTGTGGAACTCATTTTGTATCTAAGCTCATATTCAGCACCTGCCACATGGAGAGAAAATTCAAGGTGGCACTAATGCGTACAAAGAGAGACTGACACAATTTCACGCTCACTGAGGTGAAATGAAGTGGAGAGGCTTTCACTCCAGTAAAATAACTCAGCTGGATAAAAGGATTTTTTACTGACACTGTAAGGTAAATCCCAAACTCAACTGTATCGAGAAGAGCTGCCTGCAGATTCAATCCCGAAATTATTGTTTACAGCGGGAAAAAATGTCAGTTATAGATGATAAAGACCACTGTCCTAATAACTAATGTTTAACTCTCTAAAGAAGATGTTAGTGTTCCTGGCAGCCAAACTTGCAACAAAGTTAGTAATATTTACCATTATACAATATAATTTATTCTAATATAAAGAGCTGAAAGGACAGACCACTGATTACTTACTATTTTTATTGATTACAAAGTAATCTCTAAACTTAATAAGCAAACTGATGACAGGAACAAAAACCCCAAATATTGTTGTTTTGGTCAAATTATGCTGTCTGTTCTCATGTACTGTTTCATGTGCATGACTCATGAAAAATGATGAGCCAGTAATTCATGTGTAAACCAAGTGATGGGACGGCTGTGATCACATGATCAATGCATTGACGGGAGTAACAAGGGAAGATGTAAAAAGACTGAAGGACTGTGTAAGTTGGCAGGTTTGAGTGATGGACTGGTCAAACATTATTGGACTTTCCCTTTGCTGTACTCACACAATTCCCATCATCACAGCTCCACCAAACTACAACCTCAGCCAGCCCATTCTCACTCCGAACTCATCAAACATGTCCGCTCTATCAGTGCTTTCAGCATACAAGTGTGATGCCAAAAGCCACCTTTCATGCCCAACCGGAAGGCGGCTGGACAACGTCAGATGAGAGTGCGCTCAGACAGAACTGGTGGCGTAGTATAATAACAACGTCACCAGTTGTTATACAGGCAGACGGCTGGACTGTGACGCGTGTCCACATGCAACATACGCAGGCAGCGTCACTTGAGAACATGGCCGGACAGAACCAATGCTGAAGGAAAGCGTCAGGTAATAACACTGTCGAAACAACGTGATATAAGGTGCACAAGTGCTCCTACAGGGCGGACGTGTGGGCAGGTGGATGGGGCACACAAACAACTAACTTTTGTGCAGGAGACCATAGTTTGCTTCCCATATGGGTGTGAGTTTTTTTT
>NW_024695150.1:0-735 GCF_008729295.1 Plectropomus leopardus | reverse complement strand
TTGTTGGGACAATCTTATAATAATCACCCCCTCTTTTTAACTACTTTTTTGGGTTATTTTCTTGTCGCCATTTACGAGTAAGCAAGTCCAGTATCTAAGTAAAAAACAAGGAGGGTCTGTGTGTATGTTTATGTGTATGTATGTATATGTGTCCTTTGCATATCTTGGAACTGTCCTTCCAATATACTTCGAATGTGACAGGTGTGTAAACCCAAAACATTCATTGTTGAATTTGGTGTAGTTTGGGCATGACACAAGGTCAGAATTTTAAAAAAAAAACTTTGAATCAACAAACATACAATACCCTGTGGCTCTGTGCAAAGGTAGAGACAGAGACTCAGTGCTCTGCAGAGCTGACCATGTCTCCAAAATAGATGAAAAAAGAGAAACCACAGAGAGTTACATTGTAGGAAGCTAATTCAAACCACATTTCTCTAACATGTCAACTTTCCATGGTGTTATAAAAACAGCCCTGTTTCAACTTGTTTACAATGCATTTTAGAATACCTCAAATTTTTTACATGGGTATTGTACTGAAGCAGCTTTGTGAGCAGGCTGATCCTGAAAAGTTTTGAATGGGCACTGCACTACCATATATAAAGAACACCAGAATAATACATAATTTGATTTAGTGATGCTACTTGGTGTTGTCTGTACAAAACAACATGATATTATATGCGTAAGATAGCATTATATAGCACAGAGTAGTATGGGATAAGATATAGTAAGATGCAA
>NW_024695149.1:0-249 GCF_008729295.1 Plectropomus leopardus | reverse complement strand
ATATATATATATATTCAGGATCAAAACTTATTTTCAGTTGCAAATTTAATTTTTTTCAGTCTCAGAAATTAATATTATTGTTATTTTGAAATTAATAAACCTTTTGGCCTTATTCTGGCTCCATATAATTAGTCCAGTCTTGAATGTGTGAATCCCTGCTGTCTCTCCATTTACACAAAATCAACTTTTTGGCAGCTAAAAAAAAAAAAAAAAAAAAAAAACCAGCAAAAGCTACAGACATCCACTTAC
>NW_024695148.1:0-670 GCF_008729295.1 Plectropomus leopardus | reverse complement strand
CAAAAAAAGTAAATTAATTAATTATTTTTTATTAAATGTAGTTATTTTTTCTTTTATAGTATGCATATTTGTATGTGCACATGCTCTTTGCACTTCAGAACGTACGGCCATATTTGTTCAGAGGGAAATTTGTGTGTCAATAAACTAAAGGTATCAGTCACATATGCAAACAAATGTAACATATTTGTGGTTTACTGCCAAAAATTTACTGTGGCTACAAAGAAAAGAACAAAATAACAAACAAAATAAAAAAAATACCTCATTAGCAAAAAGTAAAGTCAACTTGCAAAGGAGGAGTCGGTGTGTTTACATGAATAACCTGTTAATGTTTGTGTTTTTTGGAGTTTCGCATTTTTGTGTTCAAGCATAAACCCCAAAACAGGGATAAGGCTCATAAACGGGGTATCAGTGTCCATGCAGCTGCGCTCAGCGTCTCCTGCAGCACATGCAGTTTGCGTGCACGCACCTTGAGGTCAAAGTGCGCGATCTTCCTGGCGTGCAGGTAGTTGACGCCCTCCAGGATCTGCTTGATGAACTGAGTAGCCTCCTCCTCACTCAGAGACTCCTTCTGTGCCAGGAAGTCAAACAGCTCCCCTCCAGAGACGCTGAAACACAGACGCACATCACTTTTCAAAGGGAAAAAAAGGAGGCAAAGATTTTTACAGAAAAA
>NW_024695147.1:0-346 GCF_008729295.1 Plectropomus leopardus | reverse complement strand
CCACCTGACCGCTCAGGGACAGGGACAGGCAGGGAGGAGTTAAACCACACAGACACGCTGTGAATGTCCTCCTGTCCAACAGAGCGGACAAAGAGTGAGACAGAGCAGTGAACCCGCAGATTTCACGTTTATACCGACACAAACACAACAGACCTGCTCAGGGGCCACTGAAGCAAGGGGACAGAAGGTCAGGGGCCAGTCGCAGGGGCCCAGGTAAGAAATTTAGGACATTACTAGGATCTTAGGGAATTTTTAGGATTTTTGAGGATTTTAGGACATTTCTAAGATTTTAGGATTTTAGGACAGTTCTAGGATTTTTTTTTTTTTTAGCATTTAAGGACATTTG
>NW_024695146.1:0-456 GCF_008729295.1 Plectropomus leopardus | reverse complement strand
AAATAAACAAATTCTGCTGAAAACTGAAAGTGCATGTATTCGAACCAGTGTTAGAGTATACAGTTTTATTATTTTTAATGATTTTTATTTGTTGTTTATTTTACTTGAAAGTATTATTTTAAGTGGTATTTATATTTTATCCTTCAGTCTACGCCATGCATTATATAAATGTTCCAACTGTTGTTGAACCACAACACACTATTATGTTTCAATTAGAATTAATACTCATGTTAATCATGTTTACATGTAGTATTAATATTTGCACTTCTGCAACAGCTCTGGTGGACGTTCCTGCAGTCAGCACCCTCAAAACTTGTGACATCTGTGGTGATGTGTTATGTGATGAAGGTGCACATTTCAGAGTGACCTTTTATTGTGATCATCCTTTGGCACACCTGTGTAGTACTGATGCTGTTCAATCAGCATCTTGATATGCCACACCTGTCAGGTGGATGG
>NW_024695145.1:0-672 GCF_008729295.1 Plectropomus leopardus | reverse complement strand
GCTGTTGTCATTGTGTAACAACATCTGTCAGATTAGGACAGACCGCCCCCACACCACGACTGACAGTCATCCAGAGATTACAGCCCAGCTCACATGACCAGATTATGTCCAGATCTGACACATATCTGAGACGGACAGAAAGGTGGGCAGTGATGCATGTAGGCACAGCTGCTTTATTTTGCTCTAGTTTGGTTGAAAATGAAGAGTGCAGGGTGAATAAATGTGTTGTGTGTGGGGTATTAAGATCAGACTTTAATTTTATTAGTGTCATAAAAAACAGAAATAGAGGCTGTTATATCCCAGTAGAAATAAATGGGAAATTACTTAACGCATCTTATTTTAAATTACTTGCAAAAGGAGTACTTCCCGTCTTTAATGTCCTGTTTAATCACAGCAAATGAATATAATGTCCTCATGAACAGAGAGGGAAGTAACACCTTATTGGTGCTGTGACACTCTTCAGAGGTTTAAACGTGTTGAATTAAAACTACAGTCTCATTCAGATTAACCCTTTGAAACCTGAGCAAATTGGCTTCAAAAATGTAGGAAGACAGCAATGAGCAATGAAATGAGAAATTATCCAGAGACAGAAAATTACCAGAAAAATAGTTTTTAAAATTTCAAAAACAAAAATGAGAGAATCACCTGAATTATTATTTTTTTAAATCACCC
>NW_024695144.1:0-881 GCF_008729295.1 Plectropomus leopardus | reverse complement strand
GTGGGTCAGTCGATGGGTCGGTCAGTCGGTCGGTGGGTCAGTGGGTCGGTCGGCGGCGTACCTGAGCTGCATGCCGGTGCTCCAGGAGCACACATCTTTGCGCAGCAGCAGGTTGTTGAGCGTGACGGCGTTGACGCAGTGGAAGAGCTGGCGGACCACCTGACCCACGATCTCGGGGTCCAGACCGTGGTCCCGCATGATGGCGTGGAACTGCCCCAGCTGCCTGATGAGGGCCTCCAGGGTGTAGCTGGTGGGGCCCCCGGCGTCCGTGTCCATGCTGGACGAACGGTTCCTGTAGCCCATCGGCTTGACGCCCGCCAGGCTGGGGATGCTCTCGCTCTCCAACATGGCCGACACTGGACACAGCAAGCACACAGTCAGACACGCCATCGACCGATTACTCAACGGGACTGACCATGACCCTGACCATGATCCTGACCCTGACCATGGTCCTAACCATGGCCATGATCCTGACCCTCATCATGACCATGACCCTCATCATGACCCTGACCATGATCTTAACCATGGCCATGATCCTGACCCTGACCATGATCCTGACCCTGACCGTGACCATGACCCTGTCACACAGAGTGTCAGGGGTCCCTCTTCACCTGCAAAATGTCAATTTAAATTAAGACGTTATGACCACAAAGAGACACAAAACAACTACCAAGAGACAAAAAGACTTCAAAGAGACACAAAAAGTCTAGAAAGAGACAAATGGGGACAAATTGACCATAAAGAAACACCGAAAGACACAAAAAGACCTCAAAGAGAGACAAAAAAAACTCCAGAGACACAAAGAGACACAAAAAAACTTCAGAGACACAAAAGACTTCAAAGAGACACGAAAAGACAAAAATACTTCAAAGAAACACACA
>NW_024695143.1:0-221 GCF_008729295.1 Plectropomus leopardus | reverse complement strand
GCCTATAATTATTATTTCTTCCTTTATTTATTTTACAAAATTAAGTATAAAATGACAAACTCTCCCTTTTTGCCTATAAAATGACAAACTCTCCCTTTTTGCCTCGTCGCTGTCCCAAGTGAATGTCTCTGTCCGTTCAAGTGTTCTCTGTGTCTGTTGCTTCTCTGCAGCCTGTGTCTCAGTTACCTGGATGAACTGTACTCCACTCACTGTTTGTTTTC
>NW_024695142.1:0-322 GCF_008729295.1 Plectropomus leopardus | reverse complement strand
TGTTTGTGTTATGTATTTGTGCACTTTGTTTCTGTTGTTGTGCAGATTTGTCCACGTTTATAGATGAATGTATTTACGTTGTGTTTTATCATGGATGTGTTTTTTTAATGGATGTCCCAAACTCATTTTTTTCCGCCAATCCGAGTTATTTAATATTGAGTATCTGCCGGTACGGAGTCCTAATCTAATACTTTAATACTCCTTTAATTACAATATATCTAATGTGTAGCCTGTGCTTGGCAATATGAATAAATGAATAGGCTTTGAATGTATTCGCCTATAATTATTATTTCTTCCTTTATTTATTTTACAAAATTAAGTA
>NW_024695141.1:0-360 GCF_008729295.1 Plectropomus leopardus | reverse complement strand
ATATATACAGCAACAAATCTATGGTGGCATAAGACTTTTCTAGAGTACTTTACAAATAAAATAAAGCAACGTTTATTCTGTTCTTGGTGGGGTTTTTTTTGTTTTTTTTTTTTCTTGAAATCTCCTAAAAATAACCCTTAAGAGTGCCGTTAAAGCACCGGATCGATCCCTAGTGTTTCCTTTAAAATGTACCTCAGACCCAGAATAAAGGTGATAATGACACTCTATCACGATCACGCTCTCTTATCCGACTATTTTCATTAGAAACTTCATCAAATCTGTATTTTTCTTTATCTCTCTGCATCACTCAGCGTATTGACTGAGCGGAGATAAAGTTCTCCTCCATCATTTATCAGCTTA
>NW_024695140.1:0-1156 GCF_008729295.1 Plectropomus leopardus | reverse complement strand
TAATTTATACAGTCTTTGATACATATACAGTAAATCCACTTTCACAGACAAGATGCTTCACATGACCAATCTGTATGTCATTTTTATTTATTTAAGTTTTATTAAGCTCTGTTAGGCATCTCGTGTCTATTAATTTAAGCACAAAGTGTGCCACCGTGTGAAAAGTGTCAAAA
Organism: Plectropomus leopardus; assembly: GCF_008729295.1. NCBI lineage: Eukaryota > Metazoa > Chordata > Actinopteri > Perciformes > Serranidae > Plectropomus > Plectropomus leopardus. Next base: position 983 of record NW_024695140.1, on the reverse strand, counting down.
GTTATCCTGAAAAATGCCAAAGTCAGGCTTCTGGCATGGCAGCGCCAGCAGGATTGTGCTGTCGGAGCAGAGTGAGACCTCCTGTCTAATGTGACTCCTCTTTGTTAGCATGCAGCAGCCGTTAGCTCAGCAACTAACTGATCTGGGAGCAGGCTGCAGTTTGTGCGGGATTTAAGGGTTAAACGTGAATGTCCTCAGTCAGACCTGAGTCTGCGGGAGATCTCAGCTGATCACAGCTGATCATAGCTGATTTCGGCTGATCACAGATCGATATTTCAGACTGTGGCAATTTATTAACGCTCCGGTTAGCTCGCGCTGACGTTAGCCATGTTTACAGAGCTCAACAGCATCTTAAACACCTGTCCGGATAGCGTCACACAGGTGAGAACAGTCACAGCACACACGTCAGTATTAACATGTGACACGCAGCGTGCTTAACGTGTGTGTGTGTGTGTGTGTGTGTGTGTGCGCACGCGTGTGCAGGGAGAGTTTGTGCTGCTGTCAGACAGACGGAGTGACGCCTCCTTCCTCATCCACCACTTCCTGACTCTGTACCTGAGAGGTGAGTCACATCACCTGTCACAGTGTGACACAGGTGACTCAGGTGTGTTGAAAACTCTGAGTGTGTTAACCCTGAAATGAGAGAAACTCTGTTATCTGTTCCAGAAAGAGTTAAGTCAAACTCTGAGTCAGTCACCATGGTAACTGACTGTGAACATAACCTGCTCGCTGGCAGGTTTTCTAGATGAAACACAGAGCAAACTGAGCAAACTGTCAGACACTGATTGTCCGTATTTTTGCAATCTGATCGATATCAAAGCAGAATTATTTCGCAGCGTCTTAGGTCAGGAGAGGATTTACAGATCTCGATTGGATGTGCTCTCATTCCTGACGAATTTTTGTTATAACAGCACAGTTTTTTATTACACTAAATCATTCATCTCAGTGACATTCTGCAGCCGCACATATCTAATCTCACACAG
>NW_024695139.1:0-643 GCF_008729295.1 Plectropomus leopardus | reverse complement strand
TTAAAAAATGTTGATAAAGAAAAAAGTTAAAAAATGTATGAGGAGAAAATAAATAAAATAAAAATCTGTTAAAATTGCGGGCTTAGATAAGATAATTGTGGTGAAAATACATTTAGTTTAATTCATGTTGCTGATATAAGATGCAACAAAATAAAATTTTAAGCAAACAAATTCACTGCATCTCCTGATCATGCATGCTGCAATTAGACTGGATTCAGTGAAAACAAAATAATTGTAAAATTATTTTCAATGTAAGAAAATACCAACTATCCTTATTATTTGCTATATTTTATTGAAGTGTTGTGTTTTTTCCATTTCATTAATTAGTGTTTCTAATTATTTTCTTGATAAATAGACTGCAAATGTTCACATGGAGGGTGCAGGAACTGCTCCAGCTGTTGTCTTTAAGAGGTGTTTATTCTTCTTCTGTGATTTCAGATTTTTCTCAGCAGTTAGGAATACGAAACAACATATTTGGCTCATATAAAAATACCTATAAAAAGGGTCAGAGAAATGGCAATAAAAAGAAAATAAACAACATGAAAATGAAATAAAATTAAATTAGTTGTGTTTACCTGGGAGCCAGACTCAACATGGTGGGGATGTCGTTTTCTGTGGAATAGTCGAAATAAACCGTCATGTA
>NW_024695138.1:0-472 GCF_008729295.1 Plectropomus leopardus | reverse complement strand
TGTCAACAAAAATCATTTAAAAAAAACATAGAAAAGTATGCCATAACAAAATAAGAAATGTTTTGCCATAGTATGCCATCAAAAATCATTTTAAAATATCCAGCATAGTAAAGTATGTCATCAAAAATCAAGAGCAAAAGTCACAACTTGGTATATGTTGTCAAATATCATAAGTAAAAATCAGTGCATAGTATGTCATCCTCAGTTATTAAAAAAAACAGTTTTCAAATCATTAAAACATCATAGTAGTATGCCAAAAAGAAGTCATCATATAGTATGCCTTAAAAAATCCTGTAAAAAAGTTATAGTAAGGTATATAATTTTAAAAAAGTCACAGGAAAGTATGCCATAAAAAATGTTAAGAAAGTCATAGTATTTTAATGTTATAATAAAGGCACTGTATAGTATGTGAGAAAAATGTCAAAGAAAGTCTTTGTGTTGTATGCAAAAAAATTCCAAAAAATCATTGTAT
>NW_024695137.1:0-792 GCF_008729295.1 Plectropomus leopardus | reverse complement strand
GTATTGCATTCTTGGCAGTTTTTTTGACCTGCTAAATTATTGTGTTTTTGGCTGTTCACGTAACTTTCTTTGCTATGGCATGTTTCAACATGGTTTTTAATCCTTTAACAGGCATTGTAACTAGTGATGTCTTTCTTCTGTGTCGAGGTTTCGAAGCATATGTCAAGTAATTCATGAAGATTTTTGTGAAGTGCGTATCAAGACTTGTATCGATGACCTGTGTGGTGAAGTTCAAAGCCACTGGAGCTGGCCGTACCACGTGACTGATTCAGGAAATGGTTTGTGGGTTTGGCGTGTGATTCGAAATATAAGGGTCAACGAAATGCAATGGACCTCCACTGTCCCCTCACATTTTGTTGTCTTTGGATTTCATTGTGCGTTTGTTTGCAATCCATTTGAGCTTATTAATAAGTATATTATTGGTTTATTGGCATTATCATTTAAGCACAATTTTATTCATAGCTTCACGTACCAAAGCCATGGTGTCATCATAATCACTCCTGTTTTACATTTATTGTTTGTTTACATTTACATTTATTATTATTTATTTATTGTTTATTGTTTTACACAGTAGAACAAATGAAGCACCGTGGAGCTTCGGCCCATGAATGAACCAACTGGATGGAAAGCTTGAATGCGTCATGACACTTAATCTCGCGATCACTAATTGTAAGCATATGGTTCACATTTTTTCTTTCAAACTGCTTCACAAAACCCAGTTTTATTTTATTAATTATCTATTACAATGCATTTTAATATGATTATATTTTGGTTATTAATATAATTAACTGA
>NW_024695136.1:0-510 GCF_008729295.1 Plectropomus leopardus | reverse complement strand
AGATTTCTAAATACTTGTGAAGTCATCTGAACGCAGCGCAAGAAAAGTGATGTCTGTCCTGGCATCAAAGGGTTAAAGGCTTGAGATTTCCTCCTTATTTGTCTTCAGTTAAACTACTCATTAATGAGACATAAAGCCTTGAACGCTCACAAAAAAAATGATTAAAAAAATAAAATAAAATAAAGTCGGACGTCAACAAGGTTCCTGCACAACACCAGAGGCTGATGGAGAAACACAGAAGAAGAACCCACTTGAATGACAGCAGGTACGTACCGGTGGATTTCCATTTTGGAGGCCAGCACACATCTCTGACTGAGGATGAAGCTGGAGGCTTTGGACTGTGGACCAGAAGACTGGATCTGCATGTCTCCACACAGCCGCTTCCCGCGCAACTAAAACCCCAGCCACCCGCGCTCCGCTGCGCTCCTCTGTCTCGGGGTCTCGCCTCCACTAACGTCCTCTCTTTGACTCGCTAGCCAAGGTAATCTCTGCTTTCTCCCCCTCTCTAAC
>NW_024695135.1:0-987 GCF_008729295.1 Plectropomus leopardus | reverse complement strand
GAGGAGGTGGGAGGAGGAGGTGGGGGGAGTAAAGAAAAGAGCGACATTTAAAGTTGATTAAAGAGGGCGTGGCTTTACATGCAAATGATGACGGACACACAGCCACGATGACCATGATGCACCTCTCTCAGCCAGCTGTCAATCAACCTGTGGAGGTCAACAAACACACCTCCTCTTCTCCTCCTCTCCTCGCTCCTCCTCCTCCTCTTCTCTCCTCCCTCCTTTTTCTTTTTCTCCTTTCTTTCCCTCTTTCCACCTTTTCTCCTATCTTTGTCTTCATCCTCTGCTCTCCAATTTTCTCCTCTTTCCTTTTTTTCCTCCTTCTTCCACTCCTCTCTTGCCTCCTCCTTTTTTTTGCTCTTTTCTCCTCCTCTTCCTCCTCTCCTTTATTCTCCTCTCTCATTTTCTGCTTTTTTTCCTTCATCCTCTGCTCTCCAGTTTTCTCCTCTCCTCTCGACTCCCTTCATCTCTCATTTCCCCTCCTTCTCTCCTCTCCTGTTTTTGTTTCCTGTCCTCCTCCTTCTCCTCTCTCCTTGTCTTTCTTTTGTTTTAGTTTTTTCCTCTCGTTTCCTCCTCCCTTCCTCTTTCCATCTTTTCCTCTCCTCGTGTTTCCTCTTTTTCTCTTCTTGACTCCACTCATCTCCTCCTCTATCTTCCTCTCCTCCCTTCTCACCCCCCCTCTCCTTACCTCCTCTTCATCCTTCTCTCACTTCATCTTTTCTCTACCCCCTTCTTTTGTTTCCTCCTTCCTCCTCTTATCTCCTCCTCACTCATCCGATCTTTTCTCCTCTTCTCCTCCTGTCTTCCCTCTCTTGTCCTCCCTCGTCTCCTCTCCTCTCTGATCTAATTAGAGCTCTAATTGGTCTAATATTCTCTGATTGCTCGTTAGTGGACGAGGCCTCGTTAAGGACTGATGTATAGAGACGAGGGAGGGAGAGATAACGGAGAGAGAGAGAACAGAGGGAGAACGGAGAGAGAGAGAGAAAA
>NW_024695134.1:0-401 GCF_008729295.1 Plectropomus leopardus | reverse complement strand
AAAAAAAAATTTTAATCCAAATATTCAGACAAATTTTGTAAAATTGTTGATAACTCAGGCATATTAATATCTTGGTGTTCAAAATGATAATTAGAGTTTAAGAGCTGGTAATTAACATTGTGTCCTCTGTGTCTTTTCTTGAATTCAAACCCTGAGCGTCCTCCGTCATTCGTTGACCTTTGACCCTCACCCTCATGAACTCCACGCTGTTGTCGAGCGGCGTCTCTCTGCGAAACAGAAGCAGGAAGTTCTCCTCCTCTGGCAGCATGATGGCGGCCAGCTGGAGGACAGAAAAAAAATATATCGTCAACTGAAAAAAAAAAAGAAAAAATAAGAAATTGCAAAAAATTAAGAAAAACATGCCCCACATTTTAACAACTCACCAAAAATGAAAAAAAAAA
>NW_024695133.1:0-848 GCF_008729295.1 Plectropomus leopardus | reverse complement strand
TTTTCCTTTTTTTTATTTGTTTACTTTTAAACAAATTTTCAGGTAATATTTTTTGTATTTTATCTGATTTTCTTGCAGTTTTTGGGGTCATTTTTCTGAAGCTGCTCATTGCCCTCTTACATGTTTTTTTTTTTTTTTTTTTTAAAGTAATCAAGACATTTTCCTCAGGTTTTAAAGAGTTAAAACACATCAGCATCACCTCTAAAATATTTTCTATATTTATCAAAGGCTTTTCACACTAACCAAACTTAATATTTTTTTGTGGTTGTCTGCGCTCAGGAATCTCTGGATGAGGTGACCATCAAGGACACTCTGGAGGGCGACAACATGTACACCTGCTCCCAGTGTGGCAAGAAAGTCCGCGCCGAGAAAAGGTCTGTGCATCGCTTCAGTTTAATTCACATCTAAAGTAACACGTAATATTGTCGTTGGATTTATTTTCGCAGCATTAAACCCTCCTCTCCCACAGGGCGTGTTTCAAAAAGCTGCCGCGGATCCTGAGTTTCAACACCATGAGGTACACCTTCAACATGGTGACGATGATGAAGGAGAAGGTCAACACCCACTTCTCCTTCCCGCTGCGCCTCGACATGACGCCCTACACCGAGGACTTCCTCATGGGCAAAGGAGAGCGCAAAGAAGGTTTGACCTCACGTCACAAAACCCGCAAGACACTCAGTCTTCACTCGGAAAATGACATCTTTTTTTCCTACTCGCAGTTTTTTTAATGAAAATATTCAGGGCATACAGTTCATGAACCAGGTCAGAGTTCCACACGAGTCCATAAACATACATTAGTACTTCTATACACGGAGCAGGAAAGAGACAGTTAATAGAAAATTTAGACA
>NW_024695132.1:0-438 GCF_008729295.1 Plectropomus leopardus | reverse complement strand
TGGTTACAAAAACAATAACTCAATTAAAGTAGGAAATAATATAAATGTATAATATTTTTTGTGCCCTAGCACATTTTGTGTGCAGAGCAATGCAAGTGTGTGTAATATCAAAACTGGGCCCTGAAGGGTTGCAGTGCAAAATAAACTGAATGTAATTCACATGCAAAACATCTTTACTCTATTCTCGCTCTAACTGTCCAAATTACAATGTCACAAATGTCACAATTCTTAGAGACAGTTCTACATCTAACCGCAACTGAATGTGGTAAAAATTTGAACTGAATGGTCCATACTGTTGTATTTATGTACGTCACACTCGATGAGAACAACACTGTGAGCTGCAGGGTCTAATGAGGCTATCGGCAGCTGCTGATGACCTGGACAGGACGATGGCTAAAAAAAGCAGTGATGAGGGATTGATTGGGCTAACGGACTGAT
>NW_024695131.1:0-229 GCF_008729295.1 Plectropomus leopardus | reverse complement strand
TCTGCACTTCAGCTTGATTTTTATCTTTGTATCTCATTGTAGTTTTGAGATATTGCATCATACATTTTAAACGGTTGGGGAGGAGAAAATGCGCAAAGTGTCTCGGACAACCAGACATGCAAAAAACAAATAAAATAATAATAATAACAATAATATCATAAAATCAACTAAAGAAGGTTTGTTCCAGAGAAAAACAGGATAAAAATCATTTCTGGGACTGAAAATACAT
>NW_024695130.1:0-302 GCF_008729295.1 Plectropomus leopardus | reverse complement strand
CCATCTGTCATGCCAGAAACTGTATTAAAAACAAATTAAAAAATAAAAAGAATTTTCAGATATTAGCTTTGCGCTGTTTGTTTTGATTGGCAAGACTGCAGCAGTATGTCTCTAAAGTAGTTGGTGTTTCTGTAGCACTCAATGACATCCGGTGGAAAAGTTGAGGTATTACCTCTTCGGACTTTTGTGGCCAGATTGACTGAGTTTTAGTCAAAGTAAATCAATAGATGAAAATAAATAATTCAAAAATGAAATGGGACACAATTGACTTGAGAAAATCTTTTTTTTTTAAAACCAGCCAA
>NW_024695129.1:0-1000 GCF_008729295.1 Plectropomus leopardus | reverse complement strand
GTTTTTGGCAGTTTCTGCATCATTCTATGCCATGGTGTATTTCGGCAGGCTATTTAATGCAGTTTTCAGCTGTTTTTAGCTTTTTTTGAGACATGTCATTTTTGGACAATTTCGCCTTACTATAGCCTTGCTTTTTCTGTCCTTTTTTTCGACATGCTACATTATAGTGTTTTTGGCAGTTTCTGCATCATTCTATGCCATGGCGTATCTCCGGCACGTTATTTAATGCAGTTTTCAGCTGTTTTTAGCTGTCTTTGAGACATGTCATTTTTTGAAATTTTCGCCTTACTATAGCCTTGCTTTTTGGGTCCTTTTTTTCGACATGCCATATTATGGTGTTTTTGGCAGTTTCTGCATCATTCTATGCAATGGCGTATCTCGGCACGCTATTTTATGCAGTTTTCAGTTGTTTTCAACTGTTTTTGAGAGATGTCATTTTTTGAAATTTTCGCCTTACTATAGCCTTGCTTTTTCTGTCATTTTTTTCGACATGCTACATTATGGTGTTTTTGGCAGTTTCTGCATCATTCTATGCAATGGCGTATCTCGGCATGCTATTTAATGCAGTTTTCAGCTGTTTTCAGCTGTTTTTGAGACATGTCATTTTTTGACATTTTCGCCTTACTATAGCCTTGCTTTTTGGGTCCTTTTTTTCGACATGCTACATTATGGTGTTTTTGGCAGTTTCTGCATCATTCTATGCCATGGCGTATCTCGGCATGCTATTTCATGCAGTTTTCAGTTGTTTTCAACTATTTTTGAGACATGTAATTTTTTGAAATTTTCGCCTTACTATAGCCTTGCTTTTTCTGTCATTTTTTTCGACATGCTACATTATGGTGTTTTTGGCAGTTTCTGCATCATTCTATGCAATGGCGTATCTCGGCATGCTATTTCATGCAGTTTTCAGCTTTATTTAGCTGTTTTTGAGACATGTCATTTTTTGACGCACTAAGGACCCAAAAAGCAAGGCTATAGTAAGGCGAAAATGTCAAAAAAT
>NW_024695128.1:0-1868 GCF_008729295.1 Plectropomus leopardus | reverse complement strand
GGGGGGGGGGCTTTAGGGGAGAGGAGTACAACTTTAGATGGCGGTTTTGTGTTTATTTTACTTACAATTAAAAAAAAATTAAAGAGAAATGTTTTCTTTAAAAATAGTTTTTCTTAAAAATCTAGAAAACAAATTTTGAGGAAAAACTTTTTTGAAAACAAAACAAAAAAGTAGGAGCTTAAAAAAGACAAATTTTTAGAGAAAAAAATCCTGTTTTCGTTTAAGAAAAACAATTTTTAAAGAAAAATGTTTTCTTGTTTTGGTTAAAAGTGACAGAAACGACAGCACAGTCTAAACGGACATTTCCTGTCGGCGACGCCCTGACTGCAGATCAGCGCCTCAAACAACCACAAATGTCCCTTTAAACCGAGACGACGAGCAGCTGAGCGGGACAAAATGTCCACGTCAGCCTCGACTTCTGATTCAGAGCCGCCGATAAAAAACCTGACATCACTTCCTGCTGCCGGCGAAACCAGCCGAGGCGTCTGTGACCAACGAGGAGCGGAGAGCGGCGTGCAGTCTGCCGCGGCGGGGACAGACGCTGTGGGGACAGATACTGCGGGAACAGATGGAGGGACACCTGTGAGGACCGGAGGCGGAGCTGTGATGCGGGTGGTGGTCTGCAGGGGGCGGGGCTCCTCATTTGAGCAGCGCCTTGTAGAGCGTGAGCGAGCGGGCGGTGCGGCGGTCCGTCTCCAGACAGAAGATGAAGTCCCTGAGGTTGACTCGTGTGATCCGCTGACGCAGCTGCTGCCGGGACGCGCCGGCCGAGGACGAGGCCGCGCCTGAGCCTGACGCCACCTGAGGGGGGGACAAGGGGCCGTTAGAGACCGGAGTCTGGGTGGCGGGGTCAGCCACCAATCACTCCGCAGCACAACTGCGGATATATTTCACTTGTTCACTTTGATTTCCACGAGTTTTACTTTTCAGTGTCCAGCGTTCAAACACATTTTCAAGGACAGTTTCAAACTCTTCCATGACTTTTCAAGGACCCAAAATATATTTTGTTTCGCCCCTCGCTGCCCAGCGTTTTTCCCAACTTCAGTGTCTCCAATGACGCGTGCGAGGACCTTCAGAGAGTTGGAACAATATTTTCTGTTTGTGGTTAATGATGATAAACGATCGTTTCGGTGATTTTTAGAGAAAACCCGCCTTTAAATCCTGTTTTCGGAACAAAAATAAAAGTAAAAAGCTGCCAATTCTTTTTCTAGGTTTCTCTAAAAAGAAAACTGCCAAATGTCTTTTTTAAAATTAAAAAAACAATCCCTCCAACCCTGCAGTTATTTAAAAATGTTTTCTTTAATTTACTACATTTTTTATTAAAATCCCCAAAAGTGTTAAAGTTTTCTATAAAATCCCCTAAACACTTAAACAAATGTAAAGAAAAACAAAAGAAGAAAACAAAATGTCCAAAGTTTCTATTAAAAAAACATTTTAAGAAAAAACACGTCACTTTTATTTTTTCCTTTTTTTTTAAATTGCCAAAAATATGACATTTTTCAGTAGATCACTTTACATACGGAATTACAACAAATATAAATGTCGGGGTTTTTTTGCATTTTCTCTACTTTTCTGTCCGGTTTCTAGTACGTTTTTTTCCTTTCATTTCTTCCACTTTTTCAAAAGAAATCAAACCCATTTTGTGTCAGTTTTTCTCGTTCTGGATTCAGACTGAACGCGTGATTTCTGTCACAAACACGGAGCAGAAACCTGAGGAGAGTTTTTAAAACGGAAGCCGCAGAAAGAAAGTGAGGACGAGACGATTTTTCAGTCGTTTCCTCGTTCCCCGCTGTTTATCGCTTCTTTGCTCATTTTCAGGAAACTTTCTCACGACGTTCAACTACTTCCTGAGTTTCGCTCTTTGCTTT
>NW_024695127.1:0-756 GCF_008729295.1 Plectropomus leopardus | reverse complement strand
TTTTTTTCTGTGAGGGTTATTGAAAAGTAAAAGTTACCAGAGAGGAATAATATTCTTACTCACTTGCTATGTTATATTATTCTATGTTAGCTATTCATGAGTTCCCACTGTCATGGAAAAGCTGGAAAAGACATGAAAAGGTGATAAGTTAAAATCATTGACACTTTTGGAAAAGTTGTGGATTTTTTTTTTAGCGTGTGATGAAACTGTTACATAATTGTTTAACATGACTACTATAGGTCCATATGTCACTGCACGTGTCTTTATTTGCTCCTCGCGTCCCTTCATGCGTGCCATTCTGCGGGAATTATGTCTGAAATGTGTTTTAAGTATGTTGTCAATGGAAATGTGTGGGAACCCAGTGTTTTTAAAGGCTCTCTGGGACTCGGCCAGTTGCAGTGAACACGCCGCGCGACAACTCGGAATAAAAAGACATTAAAAGTGTGTTTAAATCAATAATACTTACCGTTTGACCGCGACGGTTTCCTCTCTCTCCTCCATGTTCACAGTGGAAGCTGCTGTTGTTTGTGTTTGTTCTGGCAGGACAAACACTGAGGACACACAACTTCCAAATGTGTCAAGTTCACATCTGTGACGCGGTTTCCGGTCATATTTAAAAAATAAAAGTCTCACCGAGGAAACAAAAACAAACCAGTGTTCTTTCCCATAGCTATAGCAAACAACGCTGCTTGGCTTCCATTTAACCCTTTGAAACCTGGATCGACGTCAGTTTTCTTGTGTGTCCCATTCAGACGC
>NW_024695126.1:0-237 GCF_008729295.1 Plectropomus leopardus | reverse complement strand
CTCCTAAAATGTAATCGTTAAAGTGTGAGAACAGCTGAAGAGTCAGTGAGGAGACACCCGAGCAGCAGCCATTAACTTATTTATTATATTGAATTTACGAAAAGTAAAAGCAAACACTTGAATAAACAGTTTTGTACATTTTTAGTCAGTTATTTTACGGTTTTTGTTTGTGGCGGTTGTTTCTGAAATCATTCCACTGTACACAAGGCTGATGATATTTTACACCTTTTTTTTTTT
>NW_024695125.1:0-482 GCF_008729295.1 Plectropomus leopardus | reverse complement strand
CTGTTTTTTTCTTATTTTATTTTTCATTTATTTCTTACTTATTTTGAGGTCATTTTCTCATAACTTAAATAATTCTTGCAGTTTTTGGCATCATTTTTTGCTAAATTGCTCAGTGCCTTTTATCATATTTATAACAGAAATCCAGCCAAGAGTCTCAAAGGGTTAACTGACACGTTTGTCAGAGCAGAGGAGGAGGAAGAGAGGAGGAGGACAAGAAGTACAGGAGGACAAGGTGGAGAGGAGAAGGAGGAGCAAGAGGAGAGGAGGGGAGAGATGGAGAGAGGAGAATAGGAGGAGAGGAGAGAAGAAGAGAGGAGAAGGAGGTGGAGGAGAGGAGGAGGATGAGAGAGAAGAAGAGGAGAAGAGAGGACAGGAGGACAGAAGGAGAAGGAGAGAGGAAGAGGTGGAGGACAGGAGGAGAAAGAGAAGAGAGGAGAGAAGAGGAGGAGGAGGAGGAGGTGGAGGAGAGGAGGAGGATGAGA
>NW_024695124.1:0-526 GCF_008729295.1 Plectropomus leopardus | reverse complement strand
TGATGTCATTTTTACCACATTTGGCATCTGGAGAAAAAACATGCTGTTTCCTCTCGGTGCGCTGACACGATCAGTGTCGCTGCTAATGATAATCACTGACGTATCCCAGACTGTGATTTTAAAAAAAGAACTTTACATCTAGTATATAGAAAATAATTTATTTAATTTATTTATTCATTTATGTTTTAAAAAATCTAAATACATAGTGGCATCATGACTAAAACCTGGCATTTAAAGGGTCAACATTTTGAAAATGAATGAATGAAAGACTAAAAAAAAAGTTTCTGCTGCTGGAAAGTTAGCTTAGCACTTGTCTGGATTATGCAGCAAATGTGTTAAAAAATGCTTTCATCACTTTGTCTTTATGATATAATTGAAACTTTAAGTTGGCTTGCATGTTTTCCATTATGTCTTACTTATATGTCACTTTTGTATCATCTCAACCCTTTGAAAATTTACCAAAATGTCTTTTCATTTTTATTAAAAATATGGGAAGAAGGTGATGAGCAACGAAAAAAGGAATGAC
>NW_024695123.1:0-989 GCF_008729295.1 Plectropomus leopardus | reverse complement strand
ATTAACTCTTATTTTGAATTGTGGTTATGAACTGTTGCTACAAATTTTTCGGTCAGTCACTGTTTACTTAACCACTGGCCAGTCCGGATTCGCGTCGTCCTCCACCTCCGAAATCCGCTGAGAACCTGCTGGTTTTAATTGTCTCAGCTCACTGTCAAATCACTGACAACAAACTGGGAAATCTTTACACCCATTATGATTAACATGCGGTTTCTGCTTAATTCGGCTTCATAGTGATGCACACAGCAACATTTATTTCAGTGTGATCTAGTTGTTTTGCTGTTATTTTTCATTGCAAAGTCCCATTTCGATGTGTTTAGCAGAGACAAGAAATATGAGGCGACACGATTCAAACACTCGTAAATCCTAAAAAGGGAAAGCGTGATTCTGGGGATCTTATCATGCCGAACTGAAAAGTGGATCGCGATGACTCTGAATATGGGTTTAAACGTGTTTTGCAGCGCAGGTGCTGTTGAAGATTTAATCACAGATAATAAATTGATGATTTTTTGAGCGGCATTTAGCGTGACGTTCCATCACAACTAGCGGCAGGCTAACGGTGGCAGCTAACGTTAGCTGGTTCGTCCAGCAGGCACACCCAGCGTCTTTACCCGAAACCACAGCACCCTGCCCGGCTGACGTACCTCCTTCTTGTCCTGGAGACACTCGAGCACCGCCAGGTTGTTGTTCCAGGAGTGTTTGGGGCAAAGCCGGGTCAGGTCCTCTCTGCACACCGCCTCCTCAGACAACTTCCAGCCGGTAGAGCGCCGCCGAGGCAGCGAGGCCCCGGCGCCCAGGTTCCTCTCTGCGGCTCCAGGGTTCCCCGCGGCGGGCCCCGGGCCCCCGGCGGGGTTCTGCGCGTTATCGGCATTACCGGTGAGTTTTGCGATAACGTTGTTTTCTCCTTGAATAGGACGCAAAGACGAAAAGATGCAGACGAAAAGCAGGAGCAGAGGAACACGTATACAGTCCGCCATCTTCACCGAGCC
>NW_024695122.1:0-292 GCF_008729295.1 Plectropomus leopardus | reverse complement strand
TTATTTTAAAATATTTTCTCAGTTATTTTGTTGCCCTTAATTTTTTTAAACTAAGTATACTATTTTTCTGCATTATCTTGTAAATGTTTTGTCAAATGTTGAAAATAATAAACATATAATTGAAAAAATTCTTATTATTATTTTACTCAAGTTCCACTTCCTGTTTTTCCTTCCAGTGGACAGAGTTTTCAGACCGGACCTTGGCCCGATGTCCACACTGCCGAAAAGTGTAAGAGCCTCAACTATTCCCTCAAAACGCTCCCACAAACATTTTTTTTCTTGAATATTTAAT
>NW_024695121.1:0-672 GCF_008729295.1 Plectropomus leopardus | reverse complement strand
CATAGATCCAATTGTGTCTTGAGTCTTCTTTTAAAACACAAAACTGTAAATTTATTCAACTCTCGACTCTTCTATAATATGGATTCTAAAGAAATGCTGAAAATTGTAAATTATGTCATCGTTAGACAAAAAGTCTTTCACTCTGTTGCTCCTTATAGCTTGAATACACACTTATTTTTACAAAAACGTCTCTTAAGATTAGGGAAAGGGCTTGTGATCTATAGGTCTAAATATGTGGCGGGTTTCAGCACTGAAAAAGGTGAGTTAGCCTGCGGAGGACCACATTTCAAATCAGCAGGCATGCAGGCCTCGCTCACCCTCCTCTCACCTGTGGACGGTGCGATAACGGGCACTTCATTGGTTTCTGGGCTGGATCGGCTCCTGCAGCGAACGCCAACATCCTCGCTGTGGGAGCAGTCGGTCCTGCCCCAGATCCCATGTGGACAGTCCAGCAGGGAGGTCTCTGATCCCTCACAGTGGACGTCGTCCAGGAGGATCAGACCGACGCCCTCACCGAATGTCCCATCTGAGACGACCTCAGCGTGACCCCTGAAGATGGAGAAGAGGTCTTTACTGTGTTTGCACTTCAGTTATGAACTAAAGGATTTTTAGTTTTCCCTAATTTAGAAACTGAAGATAGTGTTACGCAAATACTCAAAAGAACAAATGAAA
>NW_024695120.1:0-298 GCF_008729295.1 Plectropomus leopardus | reverse complement strand
TTTTTTTATTTTTAATCAAGATAATTTTGTGTTTTTTGTTTTTTAACTTTTAAGCAAATTTTATGTCTTTTTAAGTTGCTCATTGCCCTCTCCCCATGTTTTTGAAAGAAATCAAACCATTTTGCTCAGGTTATAAAGGGTTAAGTGTCTCGAGCTCTCTTGTATTAACTCATGTCCTGTGCACGTTGTAAACTGTCCATCTGTCAACATGTTTCGTGTCTGGTGTTTCTGCTCACCACAGTCAGAGCCGTCAGGTTCTCCTTATGGGCTCCACAGGCGCCCAAGATGGCGATCGCCA
>NW_024695119.1:0-268 GCF_008729295.1 Plectropomus leopardus | reverse complement strand
TGTGTGGTTGTGACCTCCTGTGAGACATTCAGGTGTGTCCTGTAACTCAGAGCTACCTGAGTATTTGCACGGTGAGACTTATATAATCCTCAGAGATCAGTCGTTCGGCCCAGGTGTTCCAGGTACAGATGACAAACACATCTTTCACGTCTGCGTCTCAGTGAGCTCAGTGTTTCTGAGGTAAACACGCCGCGGCGCTGACTCATAGGAATAATAAAATGATGGTAAATTTGTATTTGTCCAGCGGGCAGGGCTGTGCGTGGCGTCA
>NW_024695118.1:0-843 GCF_008729295.1 Plectropomus leopardus | reverse complement strand
CTTATTTTTATTTCTATTTCTCTACATCCATTTATTTATTTATTTGCTTATTTATTTATTGCAGGAAAGATCATTTTCTGATCACAACAACATCAGGGTCATGACTGAGGACACAGAGGACATGTCCAGGACGCGTCCTTTTCCACATTTGATTCCACTTTTCACTCAAGGACTCGGCTCATTCAGGACGAGATGAAGTGACTGAAGTGTGTTCTTACGTTTTCTACTCAATCTAAAAGAGCAGCAACAAAATAACAAAAAATAAGCCTCCAAAATATCAAGTCTCTTGACCTCGGCGTTACTACGACCCTCTTTCATAACCTGCCAAACAGTCTCAAAAATGAATGAATTCTTAAAAATGATCATCAGGGTAAATGTGAAAGGTAGAAAGCAGCAAAATTAAGCAAAATTTATTAAAATTTTATTAATGCATCTTGGCATTTAGAAAACATAATTTTGGAAAAAAAGAAATGAAATAGAAATAGTGTTATGTAAACAAACAGGTATTTAAAGGGTTAAAATTCATTCATCGGCACATCCCAGACTGAATATTAAATATAAATGATAAAAATAATACTAGATAGTGTTATTATGTAAATTAACTGTCATTTAAAGTGTTACAGTTCTGAAAATGATTGAATATGTGTTGGTTATCACATGAACTGATGTATTAAAACATTTAACTTAGTGAAAGTGAAAAATAATATTAATGTATTTTTTTTGATGCAGTTTTTTATGCTTACGTTTTTGTCCTTCAAGGTAACGAGTAGAATTTTTTTTCTGTATGTTTGTTTTTATCAGATATTGCATGAAAAAATAAAAATGCAGACTGTGAAAAATATG
>NW_024695117.1:0-4844 GCF_008729295.1 Plectropomus leopardus | reverse complement strand
ATGTTACTGTTTGCTAATGCATAGCAAATATCTTTTATTTAACATTGGGTTGTATTGTTGATATGCTATCTGGCTAATTAGCACCTCTTTGAAGGACGAATACAGACTACTGCCACCTGCTGGTTTGGAGAGTTTCTTTTTTTAATGCAGGCACAGAACGTACATACATGCTAATCAGCTGTAATCTTTGCAACTTTTTGGCAAGACAAAGGCAACGTGAGGCAACTCAACGATTGGCCTTCATCGCCACTTGTTCTTTTATGTCGTTTTGATGCGTCTTGGCCTTTACATGAGTAGGAGAGAGAGCATTTCTACTGCAGCTGAGGCTTTAAGCAGTCACATACAGGCTAACCTTGAACATCTGGGGCTGTTTAGCCATTTGATATTTTCTCAGTGTTTTTGTACTGTCCATTCATCCCTACCTTATGTCCTCAGGTAATGTCTGATGATGTTTGACTCCTGATGGCCTGACAGCGGCAGCTTGTAAAACAAATACAGTAAATGTGATCAATTTAATAGAAGCAGAACAACCTTCAGCAAACCAGGAAGAGAGGTAGATTATCTTTCATTATATGGTGCAGATTCCTTCTTTTCCTTTGCTTCTACTGTCCTTCTTCCTCTCCTTGCTTCCATCTCGCTGCTGATATCATTCACTCTACCTTCCTTTAAGGGGGTAGCCATGTCCATTCTGTTTCAAGGAAAAATACAAAGCCAAAGGCGAGAGACCCATGCTGTGCTCCGTCTCTCTGCGGACTGACTCCGGGTGTCTTCTGATAAATCTTTAATTCCCTGGTGGGTCTGTTTTTATAGCCTTCCAAAGATTTGCAGGGAAGCTTGTTGTACTTGCTTTAATTTCCTCAGAACAAAGCTCATCTGATCTTTCCCACCCAGACTTGTGTGTGGCATTAAGTCTTCATTTTCATTAATGTTGGAGGGGCAGCTAGGGAATCTCATTTTAATTTGACATTTAACCATCTGTTTTCAATTTCCTGAGGAAAAGAGTGCGTGTTTGTGCGAGTGTGTGTGCTGATGTGTGAGCATGTGGGTGGACAGGGGATAGTTTGTGGGGGTGATGGACCTGGGAGATTTCAGAGCTGAGAGCAGCCATCTCAACTGACCTTTAACGGGGGCTTTTGGTTGCAAGAAATGATGGCGGCTAATTGCGTTAGCCTCAGCACAGCTCCAATTTGCTACCGTGGACCTGGGGAGGGATTCACCATACCCTACAGTAGAGGTTAGCCTGGACTTGGCAGGGCCCGACAGATGTTTGCCACTGCAAACGAAACGTCTGCTTTGATAGATATGGTTGTTTTATGCACACTCAGCTGTTTGTCTTGCAGCGAGGCATGTCAAGCACATGAGATAGGATGTGTTTTGTTCTCAGTCTGCTGAAAAGAAGTACAATGCTGAACAGATTCCTTTACCTTGACAATATTGATATCTGTCCAGGTCCGGATATTCATTCTGTTTCATCCCGTCATCAGCGTATTTGAGCAAATCCGGGACGGACAAAGAGGCGTCTTCATGCTGGGACCTGTGACTCTGGCCCATTTCCACATATTAAGCTACAAACTCTCTGTACACACACAAACACACACACATTGAGTCTGGCCTCCCTGTTAATAGCACAGGAAATATTATCTGCTAGGGGACAGCTGCAGGCTCACTAGAGAGACAGAATGGTAGAGTAGGCTCATTATCCCAAACACAGACCACACCACACACACTTTAAGGACAGCACGCAGCGTGAGAGATCTCATTTTTTCATCCAATTCTGGGTCCTAGAGCAGAAACAGCGAGGCAGGCATGGCCTTATGCAGCAGGAGGGAAGGACGCTGGATGCCTTATTTAAACCAGGGGGGCCAGAGGCAACCGATTCCACCACAGCTCCGGATCTGACAGGGCTTCTGGCGGAAGAGTTGGGTCTTTGTACCCCATCCAGATCTGTGTCCGTCTGTCTTCTCTTGACAGACTGTCTGGCTGCCTCTGTCTCCCTCCTGCTAGTTCTGCCTCATCCCCGAGGATTTTGTTTTCCACCACGCAGATGTTCAGGGCTTTCTGTTGCTCTGCACTCAGCTGTGTTTATAACAAAGAGGTGTTGGTTTGGAGGAGGAGAGAGGGCGGTGAGGTGAGGGAGCTAGTGTTGTTAAGAAGGGGTGGAGGTCACGGCGCTGTTGGTGTAAACACTGGAAGATGCCAGCTATCCCTCGGGCCTCCAACTAGTCAATACAACATCCCCTTTTTCCTCTTTTCTTCAACACACATCCTTCCTTATTTTACAGAGCGACACATGCATCTGCATGTTAGCTCAAAGAGTTCTGGTGAGGTCAGCAGGGGACGTAGAGACCCACTGAGAGGAGCCCACATGCACTTAGTGTCACAGTTTCTGAACTTACTCATTCAAGCGTATTTTACAAGGTCTGCATTAGCTGTGCAGGAAAATTTCTCCCATGTGCTCTTATCATTTTACTTTACTATAAACGAATGGACATTGCTAGTGTGACGTCACCCACTGGTTTGTGGACTGCCATTTTAAAGCCTTGAATACGGCATTTTGGATGTTGGCATCTTGTTTTTTGGCAGCCAGAAGGGACCATATTTGGATGAAAGGGCCAGAGCTGAGGAGGAACAAGGGGTGTATCTGACTCATGTAATGACGCCTCAGAGACAGCCTGTCACCCAAGCAGCAGCAACGAATCAAGAAATGACCCAAATATTAGCAAGAAATTCATTAAAAGTACTAGAAAATAACCTGAAAATTGGTTTTAAAAGAGAAGAAAAATATACATTAAAGTAAAATAAAAGAAATTATGTAAAAAAAAAAACAGACGGAGGAAATGACCTGAAAAAAAATGCTTAAAATGAGAAAAATTCAGTGACATAATTTTAAGTAATTATGATAATTATGAATAACTTTCTTCTTTTCTCCATAGCTTTTTAAAAATAATTTCTTAAATCTACAAATTTCTTGCAATTGGTGTAACATTTCTTACCAAGTTGCTCATTGCCTTTTCTCCCATGTGTTTGAAAAAAATCCCGTACAGTTGTCATGGTGTAAAAATTAGCTATAGAGACCGAAACTGTTTTTTTGTACCAGGCTTTGAACATGTTTACTTCAGTTATAAAGTTGGGCACTTTAACATTGGGGTCTATGGGGATTGACTTTATTTTGAAGCCAGCCCAGAGTGGCCATTCGATGAACTGCAGCTTTTGACACTTCCGCATTAGCTTCATTTTTCAGCCTCAGAGGTTGTAGCTTGGTACATACTCTTCATTAACAGGATACAGATTGATCATTGTCACAAACAAGAAACAGATGTTTGAACATACAAAATGCACTTTAAGTATAATTTGTGCCAAGGCTGACTATGGTGCCTTTGATATTTGACTCACATTGATACCCAAGGCTGAGTCTTACAATAACGCTCTATGGAACAGGTTGACCTTGTTGATACAAACAGAGACAGTGTTTCTTCAGATGGGGCTGGTGCTTTAATGGAATCGGATGTTTCGTGTTTACATTTGCATTCCTGGATGACTGTATCTGCTTTTAACCATACCAAATGAGCTCATTCGCCATGCAGCTGCACCGCTGAGTTGGAACAGAGTGAGCGTAAAGAATTTGGGGGGTCACACACATAATTGTGGTTGCAGCAGCATATGAGCTACGAAATATTGGATGAATCCTTTGACATTGTTTCTGATAAATACTGTGCCTGTGCTAAACAATGGCTGTACAGCTGTACGTAGGGAGGTGTTGGTGTGATTGTGCAGCAATGGACTGGAGAAGCTAATACTGCGCATCTTGTTCCAAAAGCAGGTTCCTTCTGTGGGATTCTCACTCCACGTTACAAGAAGCAGAGAGCAGTATCTGGGCTTGGCGATGTCCAATTAAGTGCTTAAAGGGTTTAGTCAGGAATTTGTTGGCTGTCAGTAGGTGCGGGGTCCCGGGGTGAGCCTGACTTTGATCTGCGACTGAGGTGACTTAAGAGCGAGCTGAGGAGCGTGAGACAACAGACGGCAAAAAGCTTGGTTTTATCCCCAAAACACAGACAAGAGCATGAATTCATATTACTTTTCCATTCATAAAATAGGTAACAATGCAGATGCACGCACTGACCTTGCTTACATTGTGTGTGGCCTGAATTACAGCTTGAAATTTACAAGCACTATTTTCATATGTTTTTATATGTTTGTGCTGTAAAGCTGGGAAAATGATTACTGGCACAGTGACTGCAGAAGAGAGCTGGTGGTCTTTTCATTACTCTCTTCCCTCTCAATAAACCTCCGGAGTCCAGAGATATGTTGTTCCGCTGGCCCTCAAAAAAAATAGATATACATTGATCTGCTTTGTTGCAAGTTTGTAATGATATTGGTTATATTCTGACAGGGCGGGCAGGCAAAGACTAATGATTTTAGATGTGGCGGGTTTTGTAATTTTGCATCCGGCCCCCAAATGAAAATCAGAATTGCACAGCTCATCTTTTTTGGCCTTCACTTCCAGTCAGTATCAAATTTATACCAATAAATAGGACCAAGGAAGATGCAGATCTCTAATGTCGAATAATGGGAATCCATGGGGGTGTCATCTCTTTACAGCGCCTCTAGCAGGCAAAATCAATGCAAATAAGAATCATTTCCCACCAAAGTCCTCAGCAAGGCAGCAATGGTGGATTGGATCTAATGTAGATTTTCATCTATGTAAAGACGGCACAGGTGTGTGAGCGCACC
This sequence comes from Plectropomus leopardus, assembly GCF_008729295.1. NCBI lineage: Eukaryota > Metazoa > Chordata > Actinopteri > Perciformes > Serranidae > Plectropomus > Plectropomus leopardus. Next base: position 113 of record NW_024695117.1, on the reverse strand, counting down.
GGCTGTAAATATGTGTGTCAGGATGAGATGAAGAAGCGATGATGGAGAGGTGATCATATATATAGTGTGTGTGTGTGTGTGTGTGTGTGTGTGTGTGTGTGTGTGTGTGTGTG
>NW_024695116.1:0-911 GCF_008729295.1 Plectropomus leopardus | reverse complement strand
CAACGTCCTCTGGGGATCATTTCAGTATTTCAGATTCTGATTAATCACATATGGTATTGGTAATAATAATGATCACACTGCTGGGCTTCATATTATACACTGATTAATCACAAATGTCATCATTTAGAAAATAAAGTAAATATAATAGAAACCTACTGCTAGTGCCGTGTATTTATATGAACTTTACTGTATTTCCACTCAGGACTTTGCTCTTTAACAAAAATGAGAAAATACTGAAATTAAGAGAATTAACAATACCTCTGCGTAATCTGCTCTTGCTGGCAAATAATCACGAGTTAAAATTATTTTTATCTTGAGGACAAACGTGTGACCTTCGGCTCAGTTTATTAACAAACAGTAAAATTATTTTTTACTTATAGCAGCCTTTAAATATTTTGGATTTTTCTTTTCATTTCCAAAAAACTTTTATTTTGAAGACGGCACTGCACTACTTCCTGTGTCGCTCTGGTTTAACTTGACGGAAGCAGCTGGTTTTGGTTCTGTTTCCGTTTGGACCAAAACATTCAGCTGTCCACCCCCTCATGTCTCTGTTTGAATGATTTAATGGACAGATATCTGATATTTTATGAGCTTTCAGTGAAATTAACAGAAACAGTTTCAGGTTCGTCACATTTTCTGTTTTTCTGCAAACTCTTAAAAACAAAACAAATATTCAGAAACGGGCCATAACAGTAAGATAATATTAGTCATTTTAAACTTTCTGACATCATGTTACAGTAACTTTATGTTTTATGAAAGCCTAACCTAAATCACAATGTTGTATCTATATATTTATTGTATATTACTATTACATAATTAAATGTATGTTTACATTTATATTATATATCTACTACATAAAGTTTCACTATGGAAAAACTATTTTGTTTGCACAATAATGTAATGTATGTATG
>NW_024695115.1:0-295 GCF_008729295.1 Plectropomus leopardus | reverse complement strand
GTGCGGCGCGAGTAGACGAGGACCTGCGAGTCGTGGCGGAGACACTCGATGGTGTACGAGTCGTAGTCGGCCTCTGGGGGCCCCCAGGAGCAGGAGATGGAGGTGGAGCTCTGAGGACGACAGTGGAGGCCGTGGACTCGCTCCGGCTCTGTGGTGGGAGAAAACGGCGAGTTAATACACGCAGACCTGCCTGCTTCAGCCCCAAAAATAATTTAAGAAATTCAAAACTCTAAAATTATTTAACACAGCAGAAGATATTTTCACACCAAAAGGTTTTAATTTAGATTTTTATTTT
>NW_024695114.1:0-706 GCF_008729295.1 Plectropomus leopardus | reverse complement strand
CTGAAAATTAGAAAAAAAAAAGAGAACAAAAAAAGCAAAACATAAAAACGATCTGGGACAGCAGATCATTTTAGTCATTAACATTTTTCTTTAACTTTTCCACCAGGTGTTATTTTAATGCCTTTTGAGAAAGTCACAAAAATCAAAATAAAGTCCAAAAAAAAAAAGTACACTGCGACACTGTGACACTGCTGTGTTTCTCGCTGGGTTAGTGCCACCAAAACTTGGTAGTTTGAGCAAAAAAATGTCCTCACCTTAACCAAGTGTGCACAGCGTTGCCGAAAACCTAAAGTTTCAATGTACTGTATCTGCTACATAATGACGTAGAAATGTAACATATCCATGGTTTGCAGAAATGTACAAGCGCTGAATTTTAATGGTGTTTGGGCTGTGCACACTTTAGGACGTTTCTCGGATTTTAGGACACCTCTATGACATTTTAGGACCTTTCTAGGATTTTCCTAACCATAACAAAGTGTTTTTTGTGATCTAAAATACCCACTGCCATGTATCATGTATCTGCTACAGAATGACGTAGAAATGTAACATATCCATGGTTTGCAGAAATGTAAAGCGCTGACTTTTTTTGGCGTTTGGGTCGCAGAGCAGCACAGTGAGCAGTTATCTGTTTTTGTGGTTAACATTGTCGTCAGTTTCTGTATCAGTGTGGACAGCTCAGGGTGTTCACTCACACACACACCCCCCC
>NW_024695113.1:0-768 GCF_008729295.1 Plectropomus leopardus | reverse complement strand
TATTTTTTCATAAAAATCATTTTTCTATGTTTTTCGGGATATAAACCCAACAGATTACGCTCGAGGTCCAGTGAGATTTGTAAATTAAACAATTGACTTTACAAAAAATAAGATAAATACATTTTAAAAATAAATAAATCAATAAATGTAAATCATATGAACATTTTTTTAGAGTTGAATTGGTGTTTGGTCAACATTTCAGTTAGGGGATGGGATGATGGGAAAATAATCATGACGTCAGTAATTCTACACTCCTGGGCACGCCCCGCGTGGCCAGTTAGGACATCGCGAGCTATGTGGCTAGGTTTCTCCGAACACGAAAAGTTAGCTCTTACCTTCATCTAACCAACTCGGTCAATTAGCAAAGTACTTCTACCGCCTGGAAAAGAAGCTGAAATGCAGGTAAACACGCTGTTTTCTACGTAACTATCGTGAGTCGCATGCTTTGCGCAGGAGGTTTGCAGACTTTGGAGGAGGAAAAGCAGGGGTGATGCTAAAAGTCCTTAATGATGATTTAACGCAGGTGTGTTGCTTGTTTGGCTCATGTTGCTGCAGATATTAGGTGTTAAAGTTACCGTATGTTATATGTGGTACGGCATTGACATACTTAATTTTGCTTCATCGTAGTCTGTTTGTTTTTTACGTCCTAAAAGACACAATTACTAAAACTCTGGCTGTGGATATGTAACAGACCTGCTAGTTCACCCCACACACTGTCGGGGAAGCTGCTTCGAAAGCATAGCTTTGCAAGCTATCAGTTACTACTGC
>NW_024695112.1:0-773 GCF_008729295.1 Plectropomus leopardus | reverse complement strand
GAGAAAATGTATATGTATTATATTTATTTATTTATATTTATTGTATATATTTTCTGTGTATTTTATTTGCTTTTTTTTATTTTTATGGTAGCTTCATAGTGTATACATTAATTTTTTGAAACCTGGTATGACATCAGTTTTCTTCTGCTGCTTTCAGACTCCTTTCACAAGTATTCTAACCTTTGAGCTAATTGGTGCAATTTCTTTCAGAATCATTGGAAAAAGAAAATAAGCAACTGGGCAAAACATGTTTCCTTTTATGTTTATTTTACTTTTGTTTTCCTTGTCATTTGTTTGTTTCTTTGTTTTTCAAACTAATCATCAAGTTTTTTTTTTACTTTTTTTTTAATACTAATTTTTGGGTCAGTCCTTTTTCATTGCTTATTAGCATCTCCCCCCCAAAAAAACAAGCCAGTTTGCTCAGGTTTTAAAGGGTTAAAACAGCACGTCAATCAAAATTTATTTGATAAAGAGAAACTTTCTCTACAAGAAAAACAACAGCACATTGGTTGTTAAGACCCTGTGTTCTTTTAAAGAGGACCTCAGTCTTAATATACACTTATAGAAAAAATTTGCAGCTGGAAAGGTGGTCTTTTCATATAACGGGACTGTCTAGAACAATGACACAAATTCTCTTCAAATTGGTGCTACATGACCAGAGAAAACAGAGGAAAAGGACTATGGCATTTGCTTTTGCTCAAGAGGTAGAAAATCTTCAACTACCAGAATGCACTGCACCGTACCAGATCAATGAACACTCACACTGGTGGGTG
>NW_024695111.1:0-860 GCF_008729295.1 Plectropomus leopardus | reverse complement strand
TATATAATTATAAGAATTAAAAATATTTTTTCTGGACAGTATCCCCTTTTCCTTTTGGGATAATATCTAATAATCTTATCATAACTAGTTTTCTGTCATTATATAAATCAACATATATTACTAAAAGAATTAAAAATATTTTTCTGGACATTTTCTTTTAAGAAAAACCTAATAATCTTATCATAACTAATTTTCTGTCATTTTCTTTTCACATTTCACTAATTTTTTTGCAATTCTTTCTAAGCTGCTCACTGCGACACAGCAGACCTGATGCCGATCCGAGTTTTAAAGGGTTAAAGGGCTGCAAACAGAGGAAACATTAACTGTAGTTGTACTGAAGCGACACTCGATGGCGCTCAAACATCAAACTCAACAATCAGCATCCGGACGCTGCACGTGAGCCCCGAAACACACCATCTGCTCCAAAACTCTGGGTTTCTGGGTAATTCAGTTATTGACCAAACTCTGGCTTAAAAAGTTTAATACTGACTTTAAGACATCTCCATATTTAGCATTTATAAACACTGTGCAAACATTTAATATCCATTTAACCCTTTCAAACTGGAGCAACTTGGCTTCATGTTTTTTCAATAACGGGAAAAAATGAGTGATGAGAGACAGAAACACCCCAAAAATTAACAAAAAAATTATAAAAAATTACAACAAAAAAAGACCTAAAAAATTGTTTAAAAACAAACAAATAAGGTAGTAAAAAAAGGGAAACGTGTTTTAAAATTAGAAAATTTCGTAATATCTTTTGTAAAATTTTAATATATATACATTGATATGTAATGATAATTTGAAATGTAGTTTTTCTCTACAAACCTATATTGACATCACTTTTGTTGTTCTGCGTTCAG
>NW_024695110.1:0-492 GCF_008729295.1 Plectropomus leopardus | reverse complement strand
TTTTTCCCTTGCTTCTTTAAACATAATTTTCCAAAAATAACAAAAATAAAATAAATAACGGAACAGTTCTTGCCATGCTGCTTATTGCCCTTTTTCATGTGTTTTCAACAGATAGTAAACCAATTTGCTCAGATTTTGAAGATTTAATGCTTGTGAAGGGGTCGCAGCACAAGAATTGTGATGTCAATCCAGGTTTCAAAGGGTTAGAGTATGTATTTGAGAAATGATTTCATAGTGAGCACAGTGAAGTTATCAAATATATTTAATTTTGTTATGTTGGGCTATATAAATTAAATGGACTTGGTGTGTTCTTGAAAGTTGTTGCTTGTGCCAGATGCCCATGAGTGAAACGTCTTTTAGTTTAAAGTAAAACAGATTTAAAATCGACGTACTTCAAGTAATATTGAATACTTCTTTATAAAGCCTGTTCACCTTTACAAGAAGTCAGACTCAGCATTTAAAAGTGACTTACTGTACATCACTGTTTCATAT
>NW_024695109.1:0-389 GCF_008729295.1 Plectropomus leopardus | reverse complement strand
TTACATTTTTCCTTTCCTTTTTTTTTTTCTAAATTTCATCTCATTTTCTTGAAACTTAACTTGTAACTTCCCATGTATTTGAAAGAGCTCAGGCTAGTTTGCTCAGGTGTCAGATGATTAAAGCAGAATTCCAGCAGTCTCACCAGGTGCTGCTTTTTGCTTAATTACCTCCTGAAGAGGAGGTATCTCCTTTTCAGACATGCTGTCGGTGGGGAGGACATCAGTTGGTTGCTTAGAAATGTTTGGCAGGGCTTTACTGGCTGGAGCCCATTGCCCTGCCAATTTGTGCAGCATTTCCTCAACAAAGGTGCACAGTCCTTTTTTTTTTCCTCCAGGAGAACAAAGTGAGATGTTGAGAGTGAAGAAAACTCTTTTGCACATTGTTGCAC
>NW_024695108.1:0-313 GCF_008729295.1 Plectropomus leopardus | reverse complement strand
CACATGTTTTTTTAAAGAATTTAAGCCAAATTATTTAAATGGTACACTGATAGTTAATCAAAAAACATTAAATCCGAGCTTAAAATAGAGATATTTGCTCAAAATGGCTTGGTTTTTTATTATAATGCTACCTCTATTTTATTTTATTTTTTATTTATATTTTTTGCAGCATCATTTCCACTATTGCTGGTAATATCCATCTTTTTTCTTTGTGTATTTATTTCTTAATTTTTTCTGTATAGTTTTCTCATGTTAAATAAAGTTTTAAAAAAATGGCTGCAAGGCCTCAAAACATCCCTCCAAACTCCATTTC
>NW_024695107.1:0-417 GCF_008729295.1 Plectropomus leopardus | reverse complement strand
TTTTAAATTAAAATACAAACAGTACTTCATGTCATGATTTTTGACTTTTCATCTGGCATCATCATTAGGTCAAAATTTTAATTTCAGTGACCAAGTGAGTCAAGTGAGGATATTTATTCAATACAGATTATAAATTAACAGATAAACAGATGATGTCGTGATTAAGATAAGACAGAGAGTCATCAGTGTTTTGACACCAGAGGGAGATTGTGTAATCGAGGGGCATCTAAGTAGCAGAAAGATAAATCCCCCATAGAGTCCAGACACTGGTGGTTGTGGTGGCTGATGACTCTGAGAGTGATGGCTGATGATGCTAAAGAATCTGCAAAGACTAGGCAGTGATGGTGAGGTAGAAGGTGCACACAACTATGGCATGAACGAGCTACACACAGAAAGAGAACCATATTTAAAACAAGA
>NW_024695106.1:0-3172 GCF_008729295.1 Plectropomus leopardus | reverse complement strand
TTTGTCACATAATTTTAATTATAAAATTATTATAATCTGGAATTTTTTCCCTATTTTTTGATCATTATCTAATCATTCTCCCCTCTTTTTCATAACAAATTTTTAGGTCATTTTCTTGTCACCTTTTGCTAGTGTCTTGTTTCCAGGGTCATACAGCTTGTGAAAGTCATCTGAATGCAGCACAAGAAAACTGATGTTCATCCAGGTTTCAAAGGGTTAAAGTCACATTAAAGCATTTATATTTTACTTTTCCTGCTGGCTTGCTTACTCTTTCATCTCCTCCAAAACAGCTTGCATTGAAAGTGTCTCCAGCGCTGGAGCTGCAGTCTGGTTCTTACTGCGCTGGCACCACCCAGGTGTGAATGTATGCAACCATATGGATGTGAATCAGGGTGGTGCTGGAAAAAGAGCATGGCTGCTTAGCAAGCGCTTCTCTGAATAAATAATGAGGTTGGAAAAAATGTAATTGGACAATGAATCAATGTCCTCGATACCTTGTTTAAGTTCTGCGGTGAGGCTCGCCTTTCTGTTTAGATCTGGATTATATATCGGGTCTCGGAGGGAAAAGCCTCTCCTTGTAATTAACTATTATAAAACATTACACAGAGGGCCCGTGGCGTTGGTGTGTAAAATAAAAGGCCTGAACAGCCATCCACTGTTTACACAAATAGCAACCGCACTTGGCTCTGCCTGCCTGGGATAGCTTACACACACAAACACACACAGAAACAAACGGATACACAAAAACAAAACTTGAGCAAGGTTTTTGGAAAACCTCAAATGTCTCACAGCAATTATGTTACTGTAGATGTGTCTTTCCTACCCACTACTCTCTTTGGACATAAGTCATTTCTGCTGTACTGGACAGGATACAGACACTTTAACATGCCTCTTAGACATGGTTTTCAATCTGAGTCGACTTGAGTGAAATGGAATTAAAATATAGAAAGCAGCAAGGGCCGATTTCTGCTTTGGGCTTAGCTGGTTCGGTCGAGGCCGTTCTGACTGGCCAGAGTTGTAATTTGCCTGCGGGGATCCGGCTGCATTGTGGCGGATCGTCTTCTCTCCCTTGTCATTTACTTGTCTGTGTGTGGCTTGACGTTTGTGTGGATGTGTGTGTCCGCTATCCTCCTGTGACGCACAACCAGACTAACCTCTCGGCCGCCTGGACACACTCCAGGCCTCACTTTGTATCCTGTGTGTGTGTGTTTTCTCTCATGCTCTGCCTTTTCATATTCTGCTTCATTTCATTCATTGCAGCCCAATCAATCATCGATCTCTCAAATTGCCTAAAAACTTTTCAGTGGCAGCTTTTTTCTTTAAAGACTCCTCTTACAGCGTCAATGCCAAATATGATTTTCACCTAAAGAGATGAAGCTCTTTGCCAAAGGAAAAATATCTGAAGATGTAGCAGTTTGTGAGTTTGTGGCTTGATGAAGGGGTGCTAAGCCGTCTGCAGGCACACCGCAACATGAACTCATTATTACTGATTTCCGCATTTAGTAGGAAATTACATATCGCAAGGATAAAATCTGCTTGAACCTGTGTTAAGCAGTAAATGTAATGTTACCATATCTCCATGGAATCGGCAGTATGCAGGCCACTGCTGTGTAGTTCTGTGTGTGTGTGTGTGTGTGTGTGTGTGTGTTTGTGTGTGTCCATGTCTGGAAAGCCCATTTAGATCTGTACAGACAGGGGTAGAGCGAGAGAGCTGACCTTGGCCCTTCAGTCACTTAACACTCCTCAGAGAGAGGGAACCTAATGACCCCACCAAACTTACACACACTTGGCATTACAAAGACTGTGTGTTTGTTCATTGTTCATTTATTTGCGTATGTACAGTATGTGTGTGTGTTTGTGTTGTGTGCATGCGTCATTGTCACCTTGTTATTAGTTGCATCTTTAAAGCTTTTAAGTGCAGTTTTAGAGTAATTAGTGTAATTCACACGTTGTTACATCCCTTGTAAACTACCTGACTCTCGTTCACAATCGTAGCCTTGCATGGTTGAATGATAATGATGCATTAAACCTCAAGAGGATTTATTTTACAGTTAAACACAAAGTGAGATGAAGCGGTGTGTTCTTATAAAATGGTATCAGAACATTTTTTGTTTTAAATGAAGTAGAATATTGTTCAGTTTACTTGAAAACAATGATGTAAATCACAATGATAATATTAAGAGGGCAGAATCAAAATACATACAGAATACAAAGAGTATTTTTGTTATCATTAACAGTGTTTCCCACAAAATTAGTGTGTATGTTTGGTGGTAGCTGACAACATGGCGAGTGATGGCAAACTTTAATTTGTCATTTCAACTTTTTCTTCTCCTCTTAAATACGCGTATGTCCCTTTTTTTTTTTTATCATTCTGTGTCCCCTCTCTAAATTTGGACATTTTTGCAAATCAGTGGAGCGCTCCATGAGTTTCTTTTTCCTCAGCAGCAGTTTGTGACTCGCGGGGTGGATAATTGATCTGGCAATCTGTTCAGAGCTGCTCAGATCAGATCAATAGGTGAGAGAGTGGCTACTGGTAATGAATACAAACTATTAGGCCCTGCAGAATTAACACTTAAGTTTCATTATCAATGTGCCAGACATTCTGCTGCTCCATCTGTACCCAGAGTGTGCTTTGCGCTTTTAGATTTTGATGCAATCAATAACCGAACAGTATATATATTTCAATAGTGCTCCTAATGAACGTCCCAACTCCAAAAAAAGAAAAAATCTATTTATGGTGGCAGATGTTTTGATTGTGGTGACCTGCCACAAATAAATGAATGTGTGGAAAACCCTGATTACTTCGATGACAGCATCTGTCCACTTTATAATTGAATGTATCAAGTATTTTCCAAATTTCACAGTCTGGTCAGTAACAAATGGAGTACTTCTGTTTGCCATTACTCAACCAGTAGTATCTGAAGCATGAGGACTTTCAATCAGGCATTAGCTACAATATGGCTCCTCTCTGCTTGGTTTTGTGCGTGCATGCGCAGTGGCATCATGCACTCCCCTATATATTGTGGTTATGCCTGGTCTTAAAGTCCCCATATGGCACAATTTAAAGCACATGACACAGTGATCTCACACTGAGCAAATCGCCTGCTACTCAGCATGTGGTTTGTGTGTGTGTGTGTGTGTGTGTGTGTGTGTGTGTGTGTGTGTGTGTGTG
>NW_024695105.1:0-682 GCF_008729295.1 Plectropomus leopardus | reverse complement strand
GTTGCTCTCGCAGGCCTCGTCTTCAACAGTTGGTGCGTCCACACGTGATCGGTCTCCGTCCACAAAAAATAACGGCTCAAATGTGTCACTTTTGTTCTTTGTGCTATTGAATAAATACGAGGGAAACATCAGGTTTATTTAATGCAATCAATAACTGATCATTTATTCATTCTTCTATTATTTAAATAGTGACACTGCAGGATAAGAGAAAGTGCAGAACATATAAATTCAAGAATAATTTGGGTGTTTTTCAAACATGCTGCCATGTTTTTGTGTCTAAATGACTAACTGGAACAACTGTTTGAATTTGGTCCAGTATGAAGTGAGAGTGCTGTTTAACATTGACACTGCACAGAAGGTCCAGGTTAAAAAAATACCAAAGTTTTCTTTTCGGTCAAAAGTTTCATTTGTTTGTAAAATATGTACATGAAGAGAAAGTTTATAGAATATAGGTAAATTAACAATGAGCATCATTATTGTTAGTGGCAAGTAGCTCACCCTCACATTTAGATTTAGTTTGATTCGAAAAAAACAAAAGAGTTGAGATTTGGTTTTAGATGTTTAAGGCCCACGGTGTGAAAGATCCAGGTTTGCTGGCTGGAATCTGGAAAATAATAATTATTATTATTATTTTTTCTTGTTCTTTTTATTAAATTTAATGTATGATTGTCGTATATGATTG
>NW_024695104.1:0-979 GCF_008729295.1 Plectropomus leopardus | reverse complement strand
AAAAAATAAAGCAAAAAAAATAAAACAAATAAATAAATAAATAAACAAAAAAAACTCTTTCTGTAAGCAGCTAAAATTTTCTGAACATCTGATTCATCACAAAGGTGAGGAAAGATTATAATCGAAGACTCACCCTGGTCCGGCGCGATGCATTCACACTTGTAGGCGGTGATGTAGTCGGGCTTGAAGCCGCGGTTGATCGGGTAATACTTCAAAGCTCCTACCTGAGAAAAACAAACAAACAAACCAAACCAGCGTGTTTTTGTTTGTGCTCTTCATCTGAACACCTGTTTATTTCACGCGTCACTCACCATCTTCTTAATGGCGTCGGAGATGAATATGAAGGAGATGAGGCTGGAGAAGCCCTCCTCGGTGAAGCGGGTCATGTACTTGATGATGTAGCTGGCGTCCGTGACGACCAGCAGGAAACACTGGAGACACGAGTGGAGGCCGATCCACAGACGCAGCTCCATGTAGTCCACATCGTTGTTTCTGGAGAGAGAGAGAGAAAGCGTTGGAGACGTTCACCTCCACCTGTTTGCTTTCGGAGCCGCTCGCGTCTGTGTGTTCCCGCTCACTTGCTGAACTCGTAAAGAAGTTTCTCGAAGATGAGGATCGGTCCGGTCGAGCTGAGGATGATGAGCGGCTGACCGCCAAAACAGCAAAAGACCGTCCCTGCCAGAGCGGTGCCGAGGAAACTCTCCATCACTCCCTTTAAGAAGAGAAGACACAAATAAATGTCATTAACCCTTTGAAACCACAAAGTCATGCTGCTTTCAGGTGAATTTCACAAGCATTTAAACCTCTGAAATGTGAGCGAAGTGGATGATTTCTTTAAAAATGCAGAGAGAATGACCTAAAATTTATCTTAAAAAAAGAAGAATCATCAGAAAATTATTAATGAATTAAAGATTAATATATTTAAAAAAACATTTAAAATTATTGTAATTATATATTTTTTCCAGATATTCTTATTTAA
>NW_024695103.1:0-232 GCF_008729295.1 Plectropomus leopardus | reverse complement strand
TTCTTGTTCTTTCTTTTTTCAACTTGTTTTGCTTATATACATTTTTTATTTTTTTTTCAAGGGAAATTTTTTTTTTATTATTAATTTCTAGTTCTTTTTTTTTGGCTTATTTTCCAATAATTTTCTTGTAATATTTTCTAATTTCCTGCCAGTCTTTGGGTCATGTCTTAAGTTTCTCATTGCCAAAAAAAAAAAAAAAAAATCAAACCAATTTCCTTCATTTTGAAAGGGT
>NW_024695102.1:0-814 GCF_008729295.1 Plectropomus leopardus | reverse complement strand
CTGTGACATAATTTCCAACAGTCTATAAAATTATAAGAAATGTATTTATGATATTAGATTTTTTATCTTATGAAAAAAAAATCAAAAAAATCACACACACACACACACACACACCTAATTTCCAGGCCATTTATCTGTCCTCTTTTGTTGTTGTTTGTTTTGTTGTTTGTTTTGTTTTTGGGGGTTTTTTTTCAATAAATTACACATTTTTTTTACAAAGTTAAGCACTGTTTTTTGCCCCATATTTGTAAAAGAAGACAAACCAGTTTTCTCAGGTTTCAGAAGTTTAAACTGCATATGAGCTAGTCATGTTTTCCATGTTAATTAAACTCACATAACTTACATTGCTTGCTTGAAATGTTTTTAACCCTTTGAAACCCAAATCAACATCATTGTTCTTGTGCTGCATTCGAAATGCCTTTCACATGTATTTTAACCTTTTAATGAGCAAATTGATTTAAAGAAATGATAAATTAGGAAAATGTGACTGTGTGAATGTAGTAGTAGTAGTAGTGGCAGTAGTAGTAGTATTTTTGTTATTTTTGATATTATGTGATAACATTTTGTTTAATGTCAGGTAATTTTCTTGTAACTTTTAACTTCTTTCCATACTTTTGAAAGAAATTGAAAGAATTGCTCAGGTTTTAAGGGTTAAACATTTGCACCCTGAAATCAACTGAAAGCAACTTGAAAATAAATATTGAGCATTTGCAAGAAATAAGTAGATTCAGATTTTTTTTTTTTTTTAAAAAAAAGAGAAGTATATTTATAATTATTTGATTTAAATCTATTTTACAGAATTATTATAATTAGT
>NW_024695101.1:0-549 GCF_008729295.1 Plectropomus leopardus | reverse complement strand
AACATGAACGCCAGTGTCTCCAAAGTTTAATAACTTCTGACACCTCTTTTTTTTGTTTTTTAATGTAACATTAACTCATGTGGTTCGATGTGATTTCTTGTGAGTTTGGGTGCCATCTCAGAAAATAACACGATTAAAAATATGACCTTTTAAGATATTCCATGGCCTCAAATAAAAAAAAAAAATTGAATTCAAAAACTTGGAAGACATTTTAAGGATGTGGATAAATCATGCCTCCATGTAAATAAAATGTTATGTTTTTAAGTATAATGAAGCAGCGAATCACCTCTGCAGGCACATCTCCCTCTGCTGTCTCCGAACTCTCTCCTGGTTCCGCGCTCGGTTCTTCTTTGTTCTCGTGCTCTTCGGCTGAAGCGTCTGTTTCCGTCGGTTCCGTCTGTGCCTTCGATTCCGCCTCCTGCTTGGCCTCAGCTTCAGCCCCGCCCACATCTCCAGGTGTGTCATCAGTGACATCATCACCGTGAGGAACCTGCGTGTATATAAATGTTCGTATGTACGAGCCAAACACTGATAATAACAAGACAAACG
>NW_024695100.1:0-701 GCF_008729295.1 Plectropomus leopardus | reverse complement strand
ATTGTTTTTTCTATATATTTTTTCTTAGCTGTCTGTTGCTCCATAGGGAGGTTGAAATTTTGATAGAGGAAAAATGTATTGAACCATGAAATATAGCAGGTAGAATTTTGAATATAAAATGGGATCATAGAAAATTCCGATAACACTTTTAAGATATAAACCTGTAATGTAACTACTGTCATTATTTATCTTTGTTTATCATTAAGTGTAGATTGTTTGCTATTCACCTATTCACATCATTTTTCATTTACAGAAAATGTCATCAAAAACATGAAATGATGTGACGCAATAAAAATACAAAGTGAAAAAATAATAATAATAGTAATTATAATCATCATCATCATCATCATCATCATAATTGCATTTATTGATCAGCTCCCAGCCTGTCTTTGAGTGGCAGATTCCCCTTACTCGCAATGGTTTGCTGGGAAATAAATCAGTTAGTTGATAAATACAAACACTGTTGATTTATTTTGGTGAAGCCGACATGAAAAATATTTTTGGTTCAGTAAACGTGCTGTCAGTCAGCCTGGTGAAGGTTTGGCCGGCTGTGGCCCTCCCAGCTCCACTTGAGCTGCTGCTGACAGACGGCTGCTTCTGTGCACAGATGCTGAGCGCAGGACCAAGTCAATACGGCCTAAAAACTTCTATCATCATGGCGGTGATAGTAATACTATGCGATCACGTGTCGACACATAGCG
>NW_024695099.1:0-675 GCF_008729295.1 Plectropomus leopardus | reverse complement strand
TGCAAGCAGGAAAGATGTATATCTTCACATTTTCCACACAGACACTAAAGTGTTATTGATCATCTAAGAAAGCAAATTAAGCTAATTTCTCGATTAGAAGAAGCTCAAACTAGAATAAGACAGATGGTCGAGCGAGGCCGTAACTGTGTGATGACAGCAGATGTGGAAATGTGAAACGATACGGTCAATATTTTTTCCAAAAATACTACGTAGTTGCTTGGAAATGTCCTGAACTCCCGAGGCCATTTAGAGACATCATTCATTTCTTGTATTTCCTTTGTTCGCCAAATTTGGGTGTGGATAAACACGCCTGCATCTGTGAGGCCGCACAATCTCATGATGCACTGTGTTTTTTACGGGGCGCAGATTGTAGAGTTGTTCACTCTGAAAGTAACAGCAGCATTTCTCAGCATTTAGCTCTAAAACATAATTAAAAAGAGGTCTGAATTTGCACTTTTTAAATCACATTTAGACTTTTAAAATATATACATTAAAAGATAATGTCAGTGTCAAATAAAAGTGTCTAATATTAATCTAAATGTTAATTGTTAAACAGAGATGCTTATTGTTAAATCTAAATGTTAAATATTATATCTAAATGTTAAGCATTTAATCTAAATGTTAAATGTTATATTTCAATGTTATATGTTCAATAAATATGTTAAATGTTATATC
>NW_024695098.1:0-876 GCF_008729295.1 Plectropomus leopardus | reverse complement strand
TCTTCTTTTTTAAAATAATTTAAATCTTTTGTATGTGTTTTTTATTTTTTTTTAAAATAGAGGTTTGAGGTTTTTTTTAAAAATTATTTTTGTGTTATTTCTGTAATTTTTTCTCTTTTTTTTACACAATTTTGAGTTTTTTGGGTGTGTTATTTTTCTTTTTTTAAAGGTATTTCTGCATTGGGTACTTTTAGTACTTTAAGTTCATGTTCCTGATAATACTTATTTACAATTACTTAAGTATAATTTTCAGTGAAGGACTTTTACTTGTAACAGAGTATAGTATTCACAGTGTAATATTAGTACTCTTTCTACAGTAAAAGATCTGAATACTTCTTCCATCGCTGCCTGCGCTGCCCCTCAGCCGTCGTCTGAGTGGTTTTATGATTTAATAAAGAGTAAAGAGGCCTGTTTATTTGAAGATGTAGCATTTTAGGCTGTCACCCTGCTGACGTGGCAGTTTTGTTGGCACGAGCTGATTTTTCTAATTTGATAATTTAATCTGATTTGATCGTCGTTTGGCTCACAGTGAAATTCCTTTTACTGTAATGAATGGCAGAGCTCCATACGGAGAAACCGCAGACACTGCAGTTTTACTGAGAGCTACACTTGAGATTAAAGATGCATTCACACACAGTTAACTTTAATGTTCAATACTATTGCCAGTATTACCATTATTTATATTTTTACATAAAATAGTTACATCTCTTCTCTGTGATGAAAACTAAAGGAAAAGGACACACAGTTCATGAGACGGAAAGACAGAAAACTCCTTTTAATTTGATCAACACTGTCAAATAAAAAATGTATGTAAACCGTAACAATTTAGTATCCAGGCTGCTGAAAAATATTTTAATTAATATATGATTATAATAA
>NW_024695097.1:0-536 GCF_008729295.1 Plectropomus leopardus | reverse complement strand
AAATGATATTTACTTTTTTTTTGTCTTACCTTTAAAAAAAAAAACCCAACAAACCTTTTTTTTCTTCCCTTTTTCTTGGTAAATTTCCGGTAGTTTTCTTGTAACTCATAATTTGGAACTTCTTCCTGTGTATTTGAAAGAAATCAAGCCAACATGTTCAGGTTTCAGAGGGTTAAAATCTGTTTTCAGGATGTCTGCAGGTCCTTAGAAAGTGTCATAAGTGTCTTAAATTGTACAAGTATTAGGCCTTAAATGTCACTAAATAGTCTTAAATTTGAACTTATGAGGTCTTTGAGGTCAATTTTTATTTAGTCAGAAAATTTATTTGTAAGAAAGTCCACATTTCCCATGATACAAATCTTTAAACCAACCACCAAACCTAATATTTGACTTTATACTTTAACGTAGCTGTTAGCAAAATGTAGTAACTCACTTTAACAACCAGATTCCTGCATAAAACCTGCCGTGAAAAGGTCTTAAAAAGCAGTAAATTGTAGGCGGAGCCTGTAATCTTTGCATGAGCTGTCATTCAAATT
>NW_024695096.1:0-334 GCF_008729295.1 Plectropomus leopardus | reverse complement strand
TATGATTTGTTTGGATCTTCAGCGATCAAAGGGCTTGGGGACTGAATGCCACAGACAGGGTAGGAGGGTCTTCTCATGGTTTGTTATTAATATGATATGACATAATGCCAGCCTTAGGAGTTATTTGTAACAGCCAGCAACCCAGTCCAACCGAATAGGGGCCAGTATTTCACCCAATAAATAACCTTTTTTTTTTTTTTTTTTTTTTTTTTTACCAGCCTGTTTGATAGTGTACAGGTAGCATATGGATAGCATAGTTTGCAAGCTTTTGATATTGCCTTATCTCATATCAGTAATGCAAAGTGGTTACAATGAGGTGAACTGGTCCACTACT
>NW_024695095.1:0-2055 GCF_008729295.1 Plectropomus leopardus | reverse complement strand
TGTCTCTGTCTCTGTCTCTGTCTCTGTCTTATTGTGTCGATCAAACTGAACGTTGTTCTGATGGTCGGCTCATCTTAACCCTTTCAGACCTGAGTCGTCCTGCAGACTGATTTTCTTGATTGATTTCTTTGATTGTCTTGTGCGTTGGGTTCAGTTTCACGGAGACGTGGATCTCAAACTTTGGTCCGACTTCAGGCGTGACGTGTGCAGACTGTGATGACATCACCTACAGTGAATAATCGCACAGTTTAAGAATGAAAACGCTCGATTTCTCACACAAACACGGAGGAAAGGCAGAGAGTAGTAATATAAGACAAATTAAACTTTTGATACCGAAACTGTGTCCGTCTGTGTGTCTCTGTCCGTCCCCTCAGCCATGGACCCGTCCATCACGCTGTGGCAGTTCCTGCTCCACCTGCTGGAGGACCAGCGGCAGCGTCACCTGATCTCCTGGACAGGTGAGGACGGAGAGTTCAAGCTGCTGGACGCCGAGGAGGTCGCACGCCTGTGGGGGCTCCGCAAGAACAAGCACAACATGAACTACGACAAGCTGAGCCGAGCGCTCAGGTACTACTACGACAAGGTAAGAGTACTACGACAAGGTAATACTACTACAAGGTACTACTACTATGATAAGGTAATACTACTACGACAAGGTAAGAGTACTACGACAAGGTAATATTACTACAAGGTAATACTACTACGATAAGGTACTACTACTACGATAAGGTAATACTACTGCAATAAGGTAATACTACTGCGATAAGGTACTACTACTGCGACAAGGTGCTCGAGAAGAAGAAAAAAAAAACATCCAAAAAAGCCAAGCTGCTTCTCTTCCAGTGCTTGGTCTTTAGTCCTTTTATTTATTAATGTATACATTTACTTCTTTATTGATGTATTTATTTAAGTAATTTTTTATACAGTTTTTATTTATTGATGTGTTTATTTATGTTATTAATAATGTATTTGTTAAAAGTAATTATTGTTAGATTTATTTACTTATTTATTGATGTATTCATTTACATAGTTATTTATGAGGAGCATATCAAATTATTAATTGATGTATTTATTTAGGTTATCATTGATAAAGTTTTTTACTTATTGATTGGCTTATTCAATTACTTATTTCGTGATTTCTATTTTTTTTTTTTTAAGATTTTTTGGGGGTTATGCCCTTTTTTTGATAATGGAATGACATGCAGCAAAGGGCTGAGGCCGGAATCGAACCCGCGACAGCTGCAACAAGAGCCTAGCCTCTGTACACGGGGCGACCGTTCTATCAACTGAGCTACTGGGCACGCCGATGTATTCATTTATTGATGTTTTTATTTACTAATTTAGTGATACATTTATTTACTGACCTACTGACATGTTTATTTACTTATGTATTTATTTACTGATGTATCAATATATTTGTTTACTTATTTACTGATGTATTAATGTATTTATTTACTGATGTATTAATGTATTTATTTACTGATGTATTAATGTATTTCTGAACTGATTGATTTCTTGTTTCAGAACATCATAAAGAAGGTGAGCGGTCAGAAGTTTGTGTATAAGTTTGTCAGTCAGCCCGACCCCTCGCTGTCTGACGGTCTGCGTACAGGAGAGGACGCCCAGCGCAGGGAGACCGCCGACCCCAACAGCCAATCGAAAGGCCTCGGGGGCGTGGCCTCAAACTGTCCGTCAAAGGGCTTACCCCAGGTACACTTTGACTTTCTCACTCTGTGTCGATCCCTGCAGGACGAGGACACGCTGTGATATTAATGTGAATAAACCCACCGACTGATGGATTGATTTCTGTATTGATCCTCAGCGTTCGTCACCCAGCGGCCCGCAGAAAAGCTCCCGAAACGACTACATGAAGTCGGGCCTCTACTCCACCTTCACCATCCAATCCCTGCAGGCCTCACCCAACCCACGGCCAATCAAAACAGAGCTGCTCATACAGCAAGACTCCGCCCCCAAGGTCGATCGCACGCCCAGAGAGGTAAAAGGGAGTGTGTGTGTGTGTGTGTGTGTGTGTGTGTGTGTGTGTGTGTGTGTGTG
>NW_024695094.1:0-995 GCF_008729295.1 Plectropomus leopardus | reverse complement strand
GATTTTCAAGGATTCTCCAGGATCTTCCAGGACCCTCCAGGATCTCTGCTCTCACACAGTTTCCTCTGACCATGTCTTCATTTGGGATCAGATCTGAAGTCAAACGTTTGTGTCTGTGGCTCCATCGCTGCTCCTCCTCACCTCCTCCTCCTCCTCCTCCTCCTCTTCCTCTCCCCGTCAGCTGTAGTGGTGTCCCCCCCTCTCCCCCGGCGTCTCATGGCGTCCCCCCCTCCCCCTCAGCGTCTCGTGGCGTCCCCCTGCTGGTGGTCCTGCTGCTCTGTGCTGCTCTGCTGATGCTGCTGCTGCTGCTCTGGAACTACCACTGTCTGTTCATCTCCCACATCTGCTCCCCCCCGGGGCTCCAGGAGGAGGCGCAGGAGGGAGGAGGATCATGACCTCCTCATGGTGGCACCCCTCACACCTCCTGGAACCAGTCTGAACCGGTTCAGTGCTGCAGAAACCAGAAAAAGCAGAGTTCAGATTTTTGAAGATTTTGCTTCCTGATTTCAATGATTTCAATCAGCTGAAAACTACAAAATAAACAAAATATACGAAATACAAAAAATTTACAAAATCTACACGATGTCATCACGTCCTTTTACAGGAGGAAGTTCAGTGTGATTTCTGTGTTTCTCCTCCACAAGGTGGCTGTTGTCGATCAGCTGGTGGAGAAATCCTGACTTAAAACCAAAACACTGACTACATTTCCCATGATGCAGCTGGATATAGATAATCATCATTAGAGCCCAGTTTGTAACGCAGACTGATGACATCACTGTGACATCATCGGGGCAAATGTTAAACAAAACCCACCAAAATAAAAGTTTCTAAAAGATTACATGTCTGCTGAATTGTGGTTTTATTTTTTTTAGAATAAACAGTCGTACCAAAACACAAACGAGATGAAATTAAGGTCAATTTAGATAAAAATACGACACGCAGGAGGTCAAAATAAATACATCAATAAAATACAATAAAAACATGAAAACTGAAAA
>NW_024695092.1:0-958 GCF_008729295.1 Plectropomus leopardus | reverse complement strand
AGTTTTGTGGACATTTTTTTCTAGCTTTCTTTTTTCAAAATAAATTCCAAATACTACTGGGTTCTTGCACTTTGTTTTATCTTTTTGAAATATCTAAAAATCCTTAAAATGAGTGATTAAAAAATGATCTTTTTCTTGTTCACCTCCCCCCAATTTTTTTTTTTTACCTTTTTATTAGTTATGTTTTTTTCTTTAATTATTTTGTTACAAAAAAAGCCACACTGCCCTGGACCAGGAAGCAGCCCAAAGTCCAACACTTTTTAAAACTATATAAAAACGTGTCTTTAATAAGAGGGTGTAATGTCCCTTTAATATACGCGTAACGTTGTGGGACGCTGTTTGTCTCAGTGTGTTGGACTCACTCTCTCAGGACGCAGCCCGGACAGCGTACGGCCTCGCTCAGGTACGCGGCACCTGCGTCTTCAATCCGATTGGACGACAGATCGATGACCTCCAGGGTCGAGTTCTGCTTCAGCAGCTCGGCGAGATGACGCACGCCGTCACGAGTCACACGGTTACTGCAGACAGCAGAGATGAAATCATGTGACATTGTGAGATTATGGATTATACCCAAAAATGAGGGAAAAAGAAGAAAAAAAAGTTGCTAGAAAATTACCTGAAAATTAGTAAGAAAATTAAAAAAAAAAAACCAAATAACACAAATTAATATTATCTGTAACAAAACTTTCAAATATATAATAATAATAATAGATAATAAATCTAGCTTTTTGGACATTTTCTCCCATTTTTTTAAGCAACAGTCTTGTTGCTTTTCAACACAATAGGACAGAGTATAATATGAATTTCAAAACAAAGGAATTCCCTTTTGTAACCTGAGAAAAAAATGGCTTGATTTCTTCCAAAAACATGGGAAGTAGAGCAACTAAAAAAGAAATTACCCAAAAAGTAGCAAAAAAAAAAAGTTGCTAGAAAATTACCTGAAATTTAGCAAGGAAAA
>NW_024695091.1:0-929 GCF_008729295.1 Plectropomus leopardus | reverse complement strand
ATATAAGGATTTACCTACACTTCCTGTTTATTTCTGTTTCCAAAATACTGTTATGTGTGGATCTAATCCTGCATAGCCAGACTTATCTACACACTTTGTTTATCGCTGTGCATGAAAAAAACAAGCTCAGAGGTAGCAACCTACGCGCTAAAATGCCTTTTTAGGTTTTATGTGGCTTTTTTTGTGGAGATTTATCCACCCATGCTCCCCAGATGCAAATGTTCATCCACTGATTGTATAAAGATTCTGTGCTGCAGGGATGAAGATGTGGGTGAAGCCTCCACATTTTAGAATTTGCAGCTTTTTTGCAGAAATATGCATATTTTAAGCATTGTCAACCGTCATGTTAACATATTGCGGAGGCATATAACTGCAAGGCCGTAACTTTACTTATATTTCTTTGTAGGTTCCTGGAGATCTACCTTCCTATGAGGCAGTTCTTCTATAACTTGATCCATCCAGAGTACAGCGCAGTCACAGACGTCTACGTGCTGATGTTCCTCGCTGACACAGTCGACTTCATCATCATTGTGTTCGGATTCTGGGCATTTGGTGTAAGTTTTAAAATTGCATTTAAATCCATCCAACAAAATAACCTCTGACAGAAATTAATATTTATTTACATCTCCTCTAGAAACACTCGGCTGCAGACATCACGTCGTCCCTGTCCGAGGATCAGGTGCCTGGACCTTTCCTGGTCATGGTGCTGATCCAGTTTGGGACCATGGTGGTGGACCGCGCCCTCTACCTCAGAAAGTCCGTCATGGGCAAAGTCATCTTCCAGGTCATCCTGGTCTTTGGCATCCACTTCTGGATGTTCTTTATCCTGCCAGGAGTCACAGAAAAGTAAGAACTCAATCTTATGTCGCATCAGATATGTTTTGCATTTAACCCTTTGAAATTTGGCCAAAAAAAGACAAGGAAGAAAA
>NW_024695090.1:0-239 GCF_008729295.1 Plectropomus leopardus | reverse complement strand
CTTTTTAAAAATAATTTTCTAAATACACTAACTTCTTGCAATTTGTGGAACATTTTTCACCAAGTTGCTCATTGCCCTTTTTCCATGTTTTTGAAAAAAAAACTGCACCAATTTGCTCAAAGCTCAGAGGTGTAAATATCATGAAAGGCCTCTGAAAGCAGCACAAGAAAAGTGATGTCGCACAAGGTTTCAAAGGGTTAATTACACATCACTGTGCAGGCAGGAACACATTTATCTTT
>NW_024695089.1:0-405 GCF_008729295.1 Plectropomus leopardus | reverse complement strand
GTGTGTGTGTGTGTGTGTGTGTGTGTTTGTGGGCACGAAGGGGGTCGGCTCGACAGGTGGGGCGCTGCTGCAGAGCGGCCACACCTGCCCCGCCTGTCAATCACCGTCCAGCCGCGAGTGTGTTGTAACAGTGAGAGTGTGTGTTGTTTTGTGAATGAGATGACGGAGATACAGATAAAGAGAGAGAGAGACGGACGATAAAGACAGTTTTACTAGACACGGTGTGTGTCTGAGATTTCTTTTTTTTTTGTACGTTGACTGAAACAAGAGTTTGAACTCTTTCAGGTGTTTCACTCAGTTTTCACTCGTTTTGTTTACAGACTTTTAGCAGAGTCGCTGCACATTTTAACTAACTGTCATACAGCGTTACGTCCACGATAAGTACTCACAACTGTGACGTTTAGG
>NW_024695088.1:0-655 GCF_008729295.1 Plectropomus leopardus | reverse complement strand
TTTTTTTTTTTTTTTAAAGGTGGCGATTTTCAAAGAAAATGCATTTCACTTTAAAATGACCAAAATTATACCATTTATCACAGCCAGAAATCGTAAAAACAAAAATGATCAGTTTCAGTTTTATCAGTTTTTGAACACATTATTTATATTAATTTGGTTTGTGCAACCAAATTTCTTGACTTTTCCAAAACTTTCAGGGTATTTTTTCCTTTTCCAAAACATTGTCTCTATATTTCAATAGAAACATCAAAAAAGTGTGAGGGAAAATATTTAGTGGACATATCTGGGCCTTTTTCCCCCTCACACACAGACACAAAAAAATGTTCAAACCTAAATGAACTTCTAATGATTGTTTAGAAAAAAGGTGAAATATTACAACTCTGGACCAAACCAGCCGACATTCCTGTTTTCACCTGTGGTTTCTCCCCTTTACAGCCCTGAAACAGTCGTTAATACTTCAGGCTGCTTCACGCTGCTCCGCAGAGCAACTTAATAGAGTGGAATAAAGCCGCGTGCAGTCGGGAGTAAATCTGTCTCGTCTCACCTGAGCTGCAGCCCAGATACAGTCCACATGCTGCGTGCTGAGTCGGCCCTCTGCAGCCAAGAAGTTCAGGATCACTTGGCACTGCTTAATGATCTGGAAAACACACACACA
>NW_024695087.1:0-419 GCF_008729295.1 Plectropomus leopardus | reverse complement strand
TATATACTGCACACCGTGTGTATTTCAGTTATCCCGTGCAACTATCAATCATGTAGCCTACACACAGTATCTGTATAAGTAAAAGGTGTATGTAGTGTATAGAGATTTTATATTATCTTATTTTCTCTTATTTGTATTTTGTAATATTGTTGGGGGGATTGTTTGTTTTTTCCACTTTAATCACCTTTTTTCTTTGCATTTTCCCTCTGTTTCTGACTCTTAATGTGAAATTCCCCTGTGTGGGATTAATAAAGTCTTCTTGTTTCTTAAATCCTTGTGTGCTCATGCTTGTTTCTCTTTTATTGTATTTTATTTTTGTCTGTATTGTTTGTACCTACTTGTGTATTTTTTTTTTCATTTGTATTTTTTGTATTGCCTCATAATTGTTAATAAAAAGTTAAAAAAAAAAAAAAAAAAAA
>NW_024695086.1:0-397 GCF_008729295.1 Plectropomus leopardus | reverse complement strand
TGGCATATATAGACTTAATGGAAAAAGGCACAAAAATGATTTAGTATAAAGTCACTTAATGTGTCAAAAGGCTGTTTTTTAGTTTCATTTCTTGGATTTTTGTGCTGTATATGTGTGTCTAATTGTTACTTTAACATAATGAGATTATTAGAGTTTTTGATGAAAAGAGGGCACCATGCATGCGGTCTCAAATTTAAAGGTGCCAAGTCCTGAAGCTAAAAACGTTAATTTTTTGCACTGCGCAATCGCTGCAAAATGATTTTTAAATAACTTTAAATAATCTTTTTATCTTTGCACCTCTTGTCTGCACTTTTGCTTTTTTAAATGGTGATTTTTTAAAATTTGTAAATCATTTAGTAGCTGATCTGACCTTTTATATACTATTATTATTATTGTA
>NW_024695085.1:0-594 GCF_008729295.1 Plectropomus leopardus | reverse complement strand
TATAATAGATTTAATGTTATTAACCCTTTAAAACCTGGATCAGCATCCATTTGCTTGTGTTTTATTCAGACACCTTTCACAAGCATTTCAACTCTTGAGACCTGAAATGGGTTGATTTTATTTTTAAAAAATGTTAAAAAAAAAAAAAGAAAGAGCAACTTCGTAAGTCGCGCTCAGAAAGATCACAAAATGCACTCAAGAGATATCTCAGAAGATCCACCACATGTGAGGCGGAAAACAATCTGGCGCCGAAGAGGCGTGAAGCCGGAGTATCTGTGCAGCAGAGGGATGATTGACGATGAGGAACAGGTGAGTGTGTGTGCCGTGAGCTCCGGCACCTGAAGGCCACGCCCAGCCCCTGCAGCACAGCGACAAAGGCAGAGAAACCACACAGACCACCACAGGGTTTGCTGTTTTAAAATGAATACAAATTAAATACAAAAACAGTAAAAGCTGTGAAACTACAAAATAACAAACAAAAAAAAAAAAAAAAAAGAAAAAAATCACATAAAAGCAAATCTATAAAAAAAAAGAAGAAAATAACTAACATTGAAAATATGTCTAAATAAATGAAAAAAAATATTTATTTGACGT
>NW_024695084.1:0-2624 GCF_008729295.1 Plectropomus leopardus | reverse complement strand
GTGTAAGCTTTTCACAACGCAACTGCAAATAGTTTAATTGGCTGTGTTTACTTTAACTCTTGGACGGATTTGGAATAAAACTAAGAGAATAAATACACTTTTAAACACTTTTAAACTTAAACTCTGTAAGCTGCTGTAAACACAGTACATGTGAGTATTTGAAGATGCTCAACACATAAATAGGAATGCACAAATTGTGAAATTCTGGTATGATACTGATTTTGTTGTTGTTTATTTTGTTTTTGTTGCTGTTTATTCCCCTCTTTGATAAAGCACAATTTCAATTTTACACATTCTTGGAACAACCTTTAAAATAACCTTCTTTGACATGAAAAACATCTTTTTGTTACATATAATTTATCATAATTTATTGTATTGCTGTGAAAACATCAACACTTTCACTTTTGAACACCTGTGTTTATTCAGGAAGCTGATGGTCATTTAAACCATTTCTTTAAATAAAGTCAGTAGACAGCGAGTAGATTTGGTTAATTAGCTGCACTAAGAAACAAAATGCTGCACAAAGACCTTGAAGTCCTGAATAAATGTCCTGTAAGTCTTGACAGTGTGTGTAAGTTTAAAGTCACGAGCACGCACCTCATAGTGGTCCACGTCTCCGGGGGCGGGGCTCCAGGTGACAGTCAGATCACCTGTGCCTGCGTTGCCGAGCGACAGGTTTCCAACAGCTGCTGGAACTGAGGGGAAACAAAACTTTACCTGCAATTTCATTTTAAAGTAAAGTAAAATAAATAACACTCGTCTCTTGGTTTCTGACTCACAGGTGCGTCCATCGGTGGAGACGCTGCTGACATAGTCCCCGCTCCACGTTTCCACGGTGACAGTGTAGAGTCTCCCCGGCGACAGAGAGGAGAAGACGCACTCGTGTCCAGTGGAGACACTCTTGTTTTGCAGAACGCTGTTGTTGTAACTGATCAGAACCACGTAACGGTCCAGATCTCCAGCTGCGTTACGCCAGTACACCTGAACACGCAACACAGGAGAAACGACGAAAATACCGACTGTATGTAAAATACACTCAAACAAATAATAATACTTTTGACTATAAATGCAATGTTAATTAACATAAACTTGATTTTAAAGTTTATTTTCTCTGGAAATAAGCTCAACATAACTAAACAAGCAAACAAAAAAAACTTTGTCTCCATTTCCTCTCAAATTAAAATTTATATTAAGAAACTCAAAAAGATTAAAACTCAGGTCTGCAACCTATTTTGGATCCCAAGACTAATTTGTGGGGTCATAAGATTATTTGTGGGGTTAATTTTTCTTTTTTTCTTTTGTAAAATGTCACTACTTTAAAATACAAAGTGCATGAATAAAAACTTCAAACACTTGTGGTTCTGTTTGGAGGAACGTTGAAGTTTTCACTTTATCACAAGAACTTACACAAGATATTGATGAGGAAGTAAAGTGATGTATATTTCACTGTGAAAAACACTGTGATAAATGATTAAAATGTTAGTTATGAAATAGCTGATAAACACACCTTGAGAAAGCCGTCTCTTGCAGAGTGGACAGCTGTTGGGTTTTGCACAGTGGCAGGTTCTGTGAGACAAATATACACAAAATATCAACGTACACGTTTCAAATCTTCACTCACAGTTTGGTGTTGAGTTATTTAGCTTTTTAAATCCGGTGCAGGAAATGTTATTGTAAACTAAATACATACCCCCCAAACAAATGAGCTTAAAAACTGACTGAAATGTAAATGATAGCAAAATAAAGTGCAAAATGTAAAGACGGATGCACATAAATGTCAAACATCCGTACGTGTTCGTGCTTGAACTGTGGTGGCGTTCTCCAGGTTGCCGCTCCTTGTCACTATGACAACCGAGTACAGTTTCCCGGCAACCAGCGAGCTGAAGGACCACTCAGGCGGGGAGGAGCGGGACACCACCCGTGTGTGGACGGTCCGACCCCTGTCCTGAAGACGGACCACATAGTTTTCCACCACACCCACCGCCGGGCGCCAGGACACCTGCAGAGCGTCTGACATCCCACCGTTAGCAACGGTTACCTCGGAGACCGCTGCCGGGGCTGAAAGATGACAGAAGTTAGAAAAGAGGAAAAAATCTTTTCAGTTTTCTATACAAACAGCTCAAGATGCTTTTAAAGAAATTCAACCTACTTTATCCAACTATGTTTTTTCCAATTATCTTCTATTTAATTATCATACTAATCATATTTATGGTTGCACTATTTATTTATTTACTGTCATGTGGCTGTGTGTTTGGACTGTGCAAAGTGAATTCCTAGTCCTAAAATATTCACCGTCAAATTTCCAAACCCAAAGAAGAGAGACTAAAATCCATCCAAAAAATTTGAATTTCCAGAAAGGTGCTTTTGGACGGCATTGGTTCTCTGTCCAGAACGTCTTTAGTTCCACCTATCGACCAATAGGAGGTCATCGGAGGCATATGGGGGCGGGGCTTGTTTTTGTTTTCGCCAACCTGAGTGCTGATTGGTTGGCAGGTGAACACACAAACACACACAGTCTGTCCCGAAAATAACTGGGACATTATTTAGGAACACAATAGGTGCTTTCAACAGGAATGTGTGTGTGTGTGTGTGTGTGTGTGTGTGTGTGTGTGTGTGTGTGTGTG
>NW_024695083.1:0-663 GCF_008729295.1 Plectropomus leopardus | reverse complement strand
TGTTTTGATTTTAGCTTTTTTTCGGGGGGTATTTTTTCTTATTATTTATTTATTTACTTATTTATTTAGATCATTTCTTGTGACTACTTCTTTTTTTTAACCAATTCCATATAGCCATATCCTGTAAGTTTCTCAGTATTTTCTTTCCATGTTTTTTGAAAGAAATAAAAAAAATCTTTCAAAAACGTGAAGAAGTTACAAATGACAATTTTCAAGATAATTACCTGAAATTTAGCAACAAAAAAAGAAAATAAATAATGTAAGAAAAACCAAACAAGCAAACAAACAAAAAAGGCAAAACACACACACTAAAATACATCCATACAATAGTTAATAATTGTGTTTCTTTTGGACATTTTTTCCTTATTTATGATTATTTTGTAATAATTTATGTCTCAATTATCTCTCAAAAGAGAAAGGTAGTAATTTGCTTATATTTTGAAGGATTAGATGCTTGTGAAAGGTGCCTGAAGGCGGCACAAGAAAACTGAAGTCTTTCTGAGTTTCAGAGCGTTAATTTAACCACCAGAATAATTAGTTATTAGTATCACCAAAAACACGGTAATGAAACCACAGTAAATAAAGAACACAAAGGAAAGCCTCACAAACTTCAGCCCTCCGTCACTTCAGGAACTTTGCCAATAAAAACGCTTGATAAAACAA
>NW_024695082.1:0-438 GCF_008729295.1 Plectropomus leopardus | reverse complement strand
TTAGAACTCTCTTTGTGTTTTTATTTTAGAACTCTCTTTGTGTTTTTATTTTAGAACTCTGTGTTTTTTTTAGAACTCGCTTTGTGTTGTTTTAGAACTCTCTTTGTGTTTTTTTAGAACTCGCTTTGTGTTTTTTTAGAACTCTCTTTGTTTTTTTTAAGAACTTTTTTTTTTTTTTTGAGTTTTCTAAAATCAAACTCTTCAGTTAGTGGAAACTCGTTGACTCAGACTTCCTGTTTGTCCTGTTTGTGGCTGACTGTCTGATGTCGACCTTCATCTTTTCTCTCTCTCTTTTTTCTCCTCTTCTCTCACGCTGCTCTGTGACGGATCGACTCACCCTCTTCATCCTCATCGTCATCTTCATCTTCACCTCCGTCAGGCCGCCGTCAGTCAGACTTGGGTTCATGCAGTTGCGTCTCATTCATGTTCTTCCTCCTC
>NW_024695081.1:0-575 GCF_008729295.1 Plectropomus leopardus | reverse complement strand
TTTTTTTTAGTTTTTTTTACGTTTTCAGACGGCCACTCTAACACGTTTCAGGCGAACGTGACTTTGGTATTTTAATATGTTTCCTGCTGAAATTTTTCCAATATTTCAGTAAATTTCCACCTAGCGTGCCTCCAGATATCATGTTTCCAACTAACATGTTTCTAGCTGACATGTTTTCAGTATTTTAACGTGTTTCTGGTACTTTAACGTGTTTCCAGTATTTTAACATATATTCAACCAACATTTTTACAGTGTTTTGACATATTTGCAGCTAACGTGTTTCCAGTATTTTAACGTGTTTTCACTCAGCATGTTGCCAGCTAACGTGTTCTGAGTATTTGAACGTGTTCTGAGTATTTTAACGTGTTTTCAGTATTTTAACATGTTTTCAGTATTTTAACGCGTTTTCAGTATTTTTATGTATTTTCAGTATGTTAACGTGTTTTTCTTCTCCCTCCTCCAGGTCTGAGCTCCTCCAGTAGCCTCCCGTCCCCCAGTGACCCTTCCTCGCCGTCCCCAAGCTCCGCCTACTCCAGTGGCCCCGCCCCCATGGACACCTCTCCCTCCCCACCCTC